>NW_009714323.1:17697-92761 GCF_000703405.1 Apaloderma vittatum | reverse complement strand
TCTGTGCTGCTGAATGAGATTTATGGCTATTTGCAGAGGCACTGCAACTCATTACTCACCGATATCCCAGTGGCTGCTGGGAATTTATGAAAATGTTTGCAAATTGTAAATGTTTCAAGAGTACATTCTAGAAGTGAGTTATTTGCTATTTGTCATTCCCTGGTCTCTTGGTTGGAGGCATATCTCACATACAAGCTTCCGTCATTGAGTCCAAGAACAAAAATTATGCCATATGACTATTCACACATCATGAGTGACTGGGAACCAAAGTGAGCCATTTGTGAACAAATTGCATTTCCGAAATTATTTATCTGTGCTAACTGGCAAAGATTTATAAACATGAGTTGAATTGTGCATGTTTGGAGCAAGTCAGTTCTTTTCCCTGATGCTTTCTTCTTCTGTCCGAATCTCATTTTCCATTAAGATACATGATATATAAACACATAAAATTTTAGTTTCTTGCTTGTGCCATTGGGAGAAAAATCTTCAAAACATGAGCAGGATATAACCAATACAGTAATGTCTTCCTGAGCCCACAAATAACCGGTCCCTGCAAGACATGTGAACTGCCTCATTCATCTCAGCTGAACATTCTTTCTGAAACTTAATGAGCTTGAGAATGATGATGACTGAAATATTAACGTTAGTATTTCAGTGTTTATTAAAGCCTGCAGAAAAGGTGTGTATGGGAGAGGGATACATCTGAAAGACTAGGAAAACCTGGAGCAAGCAGCTATTTACAAGTAGAATGAGCCTGCAAGATGAGTGGAGCTTGGGAATGTTTCCTTCACTTGATTTGCCTGTCTTCAATCCCTGCTTATGAATATTTAATGCTTTGACTAGCTTATGAATGATTCATCAACACAAGCACACACGCAGAGTAAAATTGGGAAAATGTTTGCTTTCATGGGTTTTGTTTAACCACTGTTTTTCTTGAGACAGAACAGAACTCAAGGTGCATGGAGGGACTGTCAACGAGGTGCAGCTGATGTCCCACAGAAAGTTTAATTTTGAATATTACTTCTCCTTGCATGAGTGGCTAGTGGTGACTTTTGTGCCCTGAAAGACAGGTCATGTAAGGGGATAGGTCTTACACAGCAGGACTTGGAACCTGTTCTCAGAGAGCTTTCCGGAGTAGCACTACAAGGGGGGTTGGTTTGCTCACGTACTTCTATTGCAACACAGCTGTATCACATCTCTGTCTTAATAATCCCATTCATTATTTTCAGATAAAGGTAGAGGTGCCACAAGAGATGTTCAGGGTTAGAGAAGTTTCCCCATGAACTTTGGGCTGAGATAAAACAAACTTTTTAATGTTGGTGTATTTTTTCAGTCAGGTCTTGCAGAAGCTACATTGAGTCTGCAAGATGAAAATTCTTTCCATCTGCCCACAAAGCACTCCAGCAGTACTGGGAATGAAGTGGGGATAAATGGGGGCCAGGTAGTGTCCTGCACTTGCAGCTCAGCAGAGGCATAAACTAGAAATAAGGTAAATATCTCATGTGTCTTCTCTTCTAATTTATGAGATAGAGTCTTGTCCTGGGCATGCATCTGCCACGAGGGATCATGTGAAATGGAGTGTTCCCCTTGCATCCAAGTGGTATGTGAGACCGTGGCATGGGAGAGCAGCCACAGCTGTGCGGCAGAGGGCAAGACATAGCCCCCAGCTATGGAAAAGTGAGGTAGAATCCTACTGTTAGAGGGTTATTGTTCGTGCATAGTACTCTGTAGCTGTTATAATGGGGCTGGTGCTGGGACATGGCAGAGCTGTGTCTGAATATCACTCTTGGTGGATGGGACCTGTCATTTCTGTTCCTGTCTCTGCTAGCATAGTGCCTCTTCATCCTCCAACCCATCTGCATGATAAGGGTGATAATAGTTACCCACCTTTTGGGAAGAGAGAGGAATAAGACTAAGCAAAGAGTAGTCAGTCCAAATAGGAGGGAGCACCTTGTGAGGAAATTATTAATATAGAAGTGAAGCAAAGAAGACACAGAAATCAGATACTTGGAGCAGAGGAAAACTGGGAAGTGCTGGAACAGAGAGCATACAGAAAACAGGGAAATCCTTCCAGAGGAAAACATGAAGAAGTGGATAAAAATTAGTAAGGCTTTTCTGTCTGATTGCACTGCTATTGCTGGCTCCATTTCAGTGATGGCCACAACACTTCTGTGTGTAGCTGAGGAAAAAAAATAGAACCATATGGAAGTAATGAGTCAAGGATAATGTAAGATGACAGTAATTAATTCTTTGAGATAAAATTCCATGGGAAGGGAAAAGAAAACAAGCAGAACAAGGGTTAGGAATTATGCCAGTTGGGAGCACAGGAGATGATTCTGGGAGCCTACAAACTTCAAATTCTTTGGAAATGCATGCACACATTCTGGAGAGGACCAAAGCTGGTGTGAAAGTTCCCAGTATAACATTTGAGTTTGTAGGTTAAGTAGCCTGTTGTGCCTGGGAAGCTTCACTTAAGAATACCGTACCATTAAGAATGCCATGCTTCATGTCTTCCAATAAGAGTGTTTGCTTGTTTTGTTCATAAAAGAAAGTTTTAGGGATACAGAAATAGAGCACATTCTGGAAGATATTACACTGACAAATAGCCTAGTTCACTGGTGCAATCTCCTGATTTTTCACACTGCATGTATCTTAGCTTGTTTGTCCCTAAATCAGCCTGGCACCTAACCTATTTAGATACATCAAGCTACACTTTATTTTGATAATTGTAACACATCTTTTTAAAAGAAAATTTTTTAGTAGCTGTCATTTTGGTGATGGTATAAAGCTGCTAGAACCTCTCTAACGGCTGGATATAGAGGTGGTGAGCCAATCTGGTGAAGCATAGTCTCAGACTTTTCAGCGTTTTGAGATTTTGCACGATCGCCACCCATGAATTCTGCTGATCTTTAGCTCGAAGTCTTCCACTGTGGCCTAAGAATGGACAATGGTTTCAGAGATTTCTGTCCTTTTTGGTGATGGCTTAATTTTGCCATACCTGAAGGGGACTGATCCTGGAGGATCAAGGTTTACTGTCTGTGTTGCAAGTGCAATGATCTGAGGGAGTATTTGTCTATGGCTTTGGGGTTCCTACTGCTCTGAGATCATGTCTCGCTGCTCCATGGAAGGGGATGATGTACACCTGTATGCACTGAAACTGGAAGATCTCAAAGCAGTAGTTACAACAACCCATACTCTGGATTGTCAAGGAGGCTTGGGTACACGTTTTTTATCAGCCTCAATATGCAGACCCCTGTAATCTGGACTAATGGACTCCCTCCAAGGGCTGGCAGCAGCAGCAGTATGCTGCTGATTTGCAATGCAGATCAGCTGCCAGAAGATGAAATAACACACAATTTACAAGCTATTTATTTCTGTCTCTCTGAAATCAAGCCTTGGAGCTCACCTGTTTTTGTTTTAGAAGACTAACAAAAGCTTGCAGCAAAGAAGATGGATGCTAGAAACAGAAGGAAAGATATCTAAGCTGTGTGTGTATTCTGAGCAGTATGGGAGAGTTCCTCCCCAAACCCACTGATAGGTGCAATCCATTTTCCCTAGAACTGCTTAATGCACGCTAAAGACATTTTCATGGGACTGGCAGGTATATTGTGTGGATGTCTCAGGTTCTGAAGGTGTTTAAAGGACTATGCTTAAGCAACTAAATTGTTCCTGGCACATTTAGCTGCATGGGGCTGTGTTGCATGGAGGTCTAAGGCATTTTCACACACTGCATGGTGTCTAGAGTGCATAGGCCTTAAAAAGGTGCCGTGTTCTCCCAGCCCTGGAGTAGCTGACAGACACTGGAGCAGCTGTGCTGCTCTCAGGTCAACTTCTTCAGCCTGACTTGGTGTCACCTCATTCTCTCATAGCCCTTGTTGTTCTCTCTCTTGATCTCTGGTGTTATGCCCTGCTGGGTTTTTGGTCCTGCTGCAGCTGTGGCGGCCACAGGTCAATTTTCTGAACACAGAAGCAGGGTGTTTGGAGTGTCCAGAATGGATGGTGGTGTATGCTGGATGCCAGATGGCCCTAAGCTCAGTACAGATCCACAGTGGTTTTAAAGAGCATGTCCAAGGTGGGGTGGGAACACAGCCTACATAAGTTGTTCTCAAGGTCATGCTCCCTCAGCAATCAATCCTAAATGTTGAAGGCACAAAGGTGACTTCTGGCTATCTTTGTCCCCCACTGTTCTGTGGGTTGCATCCCTTCAGACAGAGCACAGCTTACTATATCCCTTCTTGTCCTGCCTTCTTGTTTTTCTCTCCTCAGAACCAGACACCCACTCTTTTACCATTTCTTTCCCTGGATATTTAATGCCAAGTTTTTATTCCTCGCCCCAAACAGTTGGAAATATAGCCTCACCCCATACAACCTTTTCTTTTGAAATCATCAAATCTGATATCAGCATCACTCTCCTGCATCCTGCCTGCAGGTTTTGGTTCCCTGCAGATGGAGTTTTCATTTAATCAAGCTCAGACTGAATAAAAGCAGCACTATTAATTAAACAATGGCCCATCTGGTGCATTGCAAATATCTACAACACTGGGAGATTAATATCAATTATATCAGAAGCTGGAGGGAAGCTAAGACCTGCAGAGATATACTGTTTGGGTTGTGCTAGAAAGCAGGCCGAGGAAGAGTGTGGTCCTGTGGAGAGATCTCTGGACAGGGAACACCTGATCTTGTTACCAGATGTGATTCTAATATTCTTTGTGTGGCTGGACAAGCCACTCCTAAGTTTCTTCAGGTGAACGTTGAGGAGAATTCGGTGCATCATTCTTGTTGTACCTTTGAAAATACATCCTGCATTCCTCTAATCCAGAACCTTCCCACCATAAAATGCCATATTAGTATTCTCGTTTCTTCAAAATGCACTTTTGGATCTGCGGAGAAAAGTGTCTACAAGGACTAGGGGTAAAAAGCTGCAACATCTTGTTTCAAATCCCTATTTGTAATGTCTTGGGTCAGTGTGTTGTTTCCTGTCTCCAATTCAGAGACTCTTCACTTATCAGTTGGACAGTTCTTGCTCTAAGATACTACTCTGGAAAATGCTGATTTGGAAATTAGATTACTTTTTCTACAAATTATACTCTGCCCTACTGGCATGGCCAGAGATGTCTCAGATTTCTTACGTGCATCATTCTATAACAGCAGCTATCCAGAAATCCAGGGATGTTGATAGCTGTGGAGGTACAGAGCCAATTTTTGTCATGCAAGCAGCAAGTCTGGCATACCTGGCACTAGATCTGTACAGATGAAATGAAATCATTGTTGGACATGCTGAATCTCCACCTTTGACTGTGGTGGCAGTGGTGGGTTTGCATGCAATTTAATCAGAGCAAAGCATGTCACTGAATTTTCTTACGAGAGCACAAAGAAATGGGATAAGAATAAAAAAGAAAAAATAAGTAAAGAAACGAAAGCAGTTATATCATGTTATTTTTAGAGCAGCTGGCTTTACTGAGGCAAGACGTCATGTGAAGTAAACTCTGAATGGCTGTGGTGAATAGCTGTTCAACCAGAGATGGAGAAGTGTCACTCCATGGTAAGAAAGGAAAACATATGTCTGTGCTAGAAACAGAGACAGTAGATTTGTTATCAGATGTGTGAGCTTTTCTGTCTTCCAGACGTAGCTTTCAGGGATTCTTAAGGGTCACCACAGGGATTTCTTGAACAAAACTCCCCTAAGACACCAGCTGACAACTCATACTAGCCCTGTTTCCCTGTAAGGCAAAACTGATTTCCAATTACAGGTCAGCAGACTTTTTGCCTGAATGGAAATTAAATCTATCAGATGCCAATATTTCTTTTTTTCCCCCTTTTTTTTTTTTCTCCCTCAGTAGATTTCAATAATTATTTTGGCTTTGGGCTGAGTAAATCCAATGTCAAGCACACTGGCCTGCTCAGATTTAAAGCTGCTCTGGCCAGATGGAATAAAGCAAGGGTGAGAGAACTGAGTTGGAACAGATAGAAACTGTCCCAATCCTCAGACTTAATCATCACAGAATCACAGAATGTTAGGGGTTGGAAGGGACGTCAAAAAATCATCTAGTCCAACCCCCTGCCAGAGCAGGACCACCTACAGTAGGTCACACAGGAACATGTCCAGGTGGGTTTTGAATGTCTCCAGAGAAGGAGACTCCACAACCTCCCTGGGCAGCCTGTGCCAGTGCTCTGTCACCCCCACAGTGAAAAAGTGTTTTCTAATATTTTTGTGTAACCTCCTATGTTCCAGACTGTATGCATTGCCCCTTGTCCTGTCATTGGACATCACTGAGAAGAGCCTGGCACCGTCTTCCTGACACTCCCCCTTGACATATTTATAAACATTTATGAGGTCACCCCTCAGCCTCCTCTTCTCCAAGCTAAAGAGACCCAGCTCCTTCAGCCTTTCCTCATAAGGGAGATGTTCCACTCCCTTCGTCATCTTTGTGGCTCTGCGCTGGACTCTCTCAAGCAGTTCCCTGTCTCTCTTGAGCTGAGGGGTCCAGATCTGGACACAATATTCCAGATGTGGCCTCACCAGGGCAGAGCAGAGGGACAGGAGGACCTCTCTCGACCTACTAGCTACTCCCCTTCTAATAGTCAGCCTGGCTTGACAGTTTTTGAAGGCTAGAGGAATGCTTGAATGAATAAATACTCTTTTGCATTTCCCCACTCCTGAAAGGCTCCATATAGTCCCATATAGGTGAGCAGATATATTGGGGCCTTTAATGGGAATGGTCCTCCCCAGCCTGGAGGAACAGTTTCACGAGCTGGTCACACATCTTTGTGCTGTTCAGTACAAGGAAGGGGTACACGAGCAGCCTCACATACACTTGCAAAAGGCATGAAGAGAAAGTGGCTTTGAGTGTGGTTCTGCAGTCTCCAGCTTATACTGAATCCTGCTGCACGGGTGCATAACATGCTGGGATGAAACTACAGGCCAGGGGAAGCTTCCTCTGGGAAATGTGTAACAAAAAAGGATTTTGATTCAGCTGTCGTTATTATCCTACAAACAACTTGCTTAATTTTCTTTGCTTTTCAGGGATTAAGGACATAGAGATAGCTATTCTGCAACACAGACAGCCTTTCCCTTCTCCCTTTGTTGCACTTTATGGGGATTTGTAGAGGATGAATCATGTCTGCAGGCTACAGACCTGCCGACCCTCTTGTGACACCTGTGTGCAGGAGAGAGAAGCTGTCCTTGGCTTGTCACAGGGACACTTAAAGGTGGCTGATTTCCCACTCTATAATGGAAAAAAATCTCCCTTTAGGGTCTATTTTTAGCCTTTTATTCTGTAGATTTTATTTTATTTGATTTTATTTGATTTTATTGTTTCAGCTTCAGAAAGATGGGAAAGAACAGTTGAGTGACAAGTCCCTAGGAAAAAAGAACAGAAGGAAACAAAATCTCAAATGCTGTTCAGAAAGAATGCTTCATCCTTTGTGTTATGGGGTGTTCCTGAGAGTAAAAACTGAGCAGGCAGTTGTAGCTGAGGAAAGCTCCAGAGAACAGGCATCTTCAGAAGCCTCCCAGATCTAGGACTACAATGAACAGAGAAATGAAGTTGACCTTGTAGATGCATGAAACCTACACAAGATTCTGGAAGATTTCCAGGTGGAAGGTCCCATAGATCTAATGCAAGGCAGGGAAAAGGGCTCATGTTTTCTCCAGCCTGGTGGTGTAGATCTGAGTGGGTTAATTATTTTCTGCTGACCTCATCAATCTCAGGTCAAACCGGTATTCTCAATTAATTGAGGGTAAAGCCTCCTTGGCAGAGACAAGGGATTGCAGCCATCTCTGAAATAAGACTTGGGAATGGTACGCAGCCATGTAGATCTTGTTTGCACATCTGTCCCCTTGTAAAATCTACATGTTTATTTTTATTGATGCTTCTAGAGTTTGACAAATACATTTTTCTATGAAGAGGAACATAATTAACTTAAGTCATTTATATTAATCAGAAGGGGGAAAAAATCATGCAAAACGGGTAATTTTGCTCTGAACAAGTCGAGTAACATAATGAATATAGATGATGTTGATTTATGTGTTTATGGAAAAGTAACACTGGGCTGAGAGGTGGCAGAAGAAAGCAGGCCAGGAAAATGGACTGTTAAGTGATGTTCTACGATTTCTATAGAGCCCTGCTCAAGAAGCATTTCAAATGTAAATGCAGCTTTTTAGTGTGCTTACTGGGACCAAATTACTCAGAACGACAAAGCAAGACATTAGATTCGCTATTTCTAAATGATAGGATGACCCTCAGTCCCAAGAATGAGCTACATTCATAAGTGTTTTCACTTGTTTATTTGGGATTTGTATGGCAAAGATATATTTCTACTGGGTAGATGGTGAATTTTGCAAGAGAGCAAATGCTGACTTCCAATTCACTACCTTCTCTCTAGGGCTTGTATCAGATTCTAGTGCGAAAAAACATAGGGTTTAAGTGTCAGCCTCATGGAATTAGTGACAAAATTCCTATGGGGTTCAAATGTGCCAGACTCACCTGTAATATACTGGATAGCTGTGCAATCAGATGCTACACAGGTGAAGGAGAATTCTCCCTAATCCCATTTGATGCCTTAAAATGTACACACTGAAGGTTTTGTGGTAGGTGTGTACTGAAAAGCATCTTGGCTTTTTAAAGACCCAGTAGGAAGAAATTACTTACATTTAATGACACATCTAGCATAATATCTGACCTGGCACAGGCACTTGAAGTTTTAGGGGAAAGCTAAATAAGTCCTAACATACCCCAGCAGGTGCACAATAGATTCTCTTGTGTTTCCTCATTCTTAAACGAAATGGGGAAATCCAGGCACAAGGCTCTTCCTATCTTTGCATCTCCAAGAGGAGTCATTACCTCAAATACTCAATACCCTTTTATCAGAACCTGTCATAGATCCAAACACAGCAGTCTCAGACTCACAGCTTTGTTTACTCAGGTTGCCTGGATTTTGGAGTTCTATTTTATTAATCATAGAATGGCCCAGTCTGGAAGGGACCATAGAGATCATCTTTTAAACAAACAATAATTAAAAGCAATAAACTTGGTTGGAAAGATCCTTTTATCCCAGAGGGTTTCGGAGAAGTTTGCACATGGTGTGAGGGGAGCACAGGGAGCACAGAAGCCACCTCTGTGCTGGCACAAGGCAGCAGTTTAAAAGTGCTGGAAAGTAAATGAAAAATATCACTTGCTACTTCATCTTCAACTGAAAATGTGGGGAGTTGAAATATAATGATTCTGTAATGTTTCTGCAGGCATTTGTCCAAGACTGCTATACCAAGAGTGGGACTTTGGTGCTAATGAAAGTAAATTCAGCTCTAGCAAAACCAGCCTGTTTGTAGCTTTTAATGCTTCATGCCTGCCCTGACTGCTGCGGGGATACAGCAGGTATGGGTGCATTTCCTCCGTGCCTTCAGCAGAAGATATCTGGCAACGCCGATGTTGGGACCTCTGAAGGCTTCATCTAAAATTTCTACCTGTAATGGTTATTAAGCACAGGCATCAGGTACTGTGGGAAAGGTTTGTGTCTCTCACTAAAATTTCGTGGTCCAGACTGGATGTTTTCTAAAGATCAGGCCAAACAGAAATTAAACAGGAAAGCCCTAATGTCTCTGTGATGTGGAAGGTGTGGACTAGGTGTTCAGGATGTTTCTCTTCTGGCTATGCTGTTTGCAAAATGCTTAGAATTCCAAATTGTTTTCCTTCCCAAAGGGGGGATCCATGCCAGTGGTTAATTTTCAGTAACATTTGCTTTAATGTTGCAGTTCGGGCTTTTCTGCAAATACATACTAAGGACTGTCCATTTTTATTTCAGTCTCAAAAGCTGCTGAATATTTTATTCAAAGAGTTTGAATGAAGATTAAAATAAAAGTACCACCCACAGGCAGAGAACAGGGCTGGAAATCTTAATTGGAAAGCTTCTCAATATTGTAAATGATTAAAAGACCTGATGGCTTTCGGTAATTTCTTGCCAGAATCTGAGCTGCAAGGACATCTTGCACTGTCCCAAGCCGAGCATTGGTATTGATTAAGCGTTACAGGGACAAACACCTTTGTCTGTTAAGATCTCTTACATCCCTTGTATTAAACATATGGAAAGCCATGAAAGAATGAGCAAAACTAACATAGGATGGGGTGTAAAGTCTGGCAACTTGGACTGTTAAATCATCGCACTCAACATAAGCCTCTTTCTGCACCTCTGCAGGGTATCCTTACTGAGATTTTCTTCTGGTGCAAGCAGATAATTTTGATTTCCGCCTGTGAAAACCTTCTGTATCTAGGCAAAACCTGACCTGCTACTCTGGTGCAAATCATACCACATCAGGCATATTTTTATTCTTGTTGTTGTTATTACTAAATCTGCTCACCACAGACAATGACCAGTGGTTTGGAGCGTGCAGTTATCCATGGGAATCCATGGGAATCCATGGACCCTTGGAACAGAATTGGACAAGAGCTGCTCAACAATAAATTTGGTTCTTTGTGATTTATGCACATTTGCAGGAGTCTCGGAGAATTGCTGTTCTCTGCTTCACTGTTTACCATCTTCAGACAAAGAACACGAGAGCCCATGAAAATAGCCTCTATTGAATGTTGTCAGAAGAGGAATCGGTTTTCGCACATTTAGCTCCGCGGTTGTCTCTTTCTGCCTTTCAGTACACACGTAAATGGCAATGCGCTGTAGATAAGCGGTGTCATCTGGGAGAAGGCTCTAATCACATCAGCTCCGCAGCAGCCTCCCACACACAGCTGGGGTGGCACAGTCTGAAATGTGCTCTGCTTTTCTGCACAGAAGTGGGGGTAAGACTGTGACTGGTGGGAGTCACGAAAACCCAAATCTTGGTTTGTTTTTCAGAATAAGTTTTGATTAGATAATTACTCCTGTAGAAGCCCAGCTGCATTGCCTGAATTCAGTTTCATCTCTCCTTTAACCCTGCTGCCTATTTCTGCTCCTCCTTCCCCCAGATCCTGTGATGCTGGCCATGGCTTTACCTCTTCTGTCCTTGAGTTTCTCTACAGCTGAGAAAAACTCCCCTGTACATGCTACTCAGTGTCAGGATGGCCTCTTCCCTCTCAGCCACTTTCACGTCTCCTTCGAATCCACCTTTCCTCCTGCTCAGCTTTTGTTTCTCTGTTGAACATCTTGTTACTCTGAGGGTCAAGGGCACTAGATAAAACCAAAGGGTTTAGGCTTTCAGCTTCCCATACAGAACTTTTCAAGGGGCTTTTATGAAGCCTTCGAAAGGATATAAATTGCAAAGCAAAACACTGCTTCTCCGTTGGAACACTAGAGATTAAGGGTACAGGCACACAAACACCTCACATCTTGCTGCACGTCAGCAACTGCACAACAGCTGCTGGCTTTTCCCTTTGTGTGTGCCAAACAGAGTTCCCCTCTTACTGTGGAGAATAAGCTGCCTCTCGTTTACCATGAGTTAAAAGCATGCAGAGGCATGGGCAATCACAAGAACGTGGCTAGTGCTGCAGTGTGCTCTCCACCTCATCGCGTGAAGGTTCGTTCATCACGAATTTGACTCCCTGTCATGCCACTGACAACTGAAGAGGCCTTGAACCCTCCTGTTTCTTCTCCTCTCATCTCTGCATCTCCCTGATGCCTTCTGGTGTTTTCTGTCCTCCACATCCCACATTTTGGCACCTGAGGGAGCCGCTAAATCTATTTCTCACCTGAAGAGAAGGACCAGTAGTGGTAACCACAGTAGAGAAGAGCTTTTGATTTCCAAGATGCTTTGCCTGCAAGCACAATGAAGATGACAGAGAGCTGGTAGGTGACAGGCTTTATTTTCCAACCCGAGGAAAACTGCTTGCTCATGATATAAGGAACGTATCACCCATTGTTTGCGGGTGAAGTGCCATGCCAAGGGCCATGCTGTGCACAGAACAAATGGCCTTATTCCTGCAGACATGCTGCTTCACACTGTAACCAGTCAGACATGACCCTGTATGATATAAGAAACCCTTGACTGCTGGGAAAACTTAAGGGCTGTAGATAATATTTTGTTGTCTTTCTTTTGCAGGTGGCATATACTTTTGCCCATTCCTCGAAAAGTAAGGCTGATTCCTGAAGTTCTGTGATCATGAACACTCTGCTGGAAATGTGTCTAGTTTGCTAGATTTGCCATTTCATTCAAATTTCTATTTAGAAAAAAGATGGCAAATATGAGTCCAAAAGTTTGCCCTAAGGAAATGATACCACTTACACTGGGCTCATATGCCTTAAAAATATATTTGGAAAAAAGTGCAGACAATTTCACCATCATTATTTATAGCTAATTTTGATCTTACTAAGACTTTGCACTCATAGCCACATTTCACAGGGAGATCTCACATTATTGTGCAAATACGAGCAAATAATACCATCATTAGTGTTTTACAGATTAAAAACTATGGCACAAAAGAAGAAAACAGTAAACTCAAGGCTAACTTTACACTTGAGTTCAGGTCTTTTGCTCCCCTAAAAAGCACCCGTTTTTTTCCTCTCTGCTTCCTCCCTGAATTTTTTACTTCTTTTCTTATATTGTACACTGCTCTGATGCACTACTAAACAGCTAACACATTCCTTTCCTGGCAGGTACCACTCAGGTGGTCAAATTGTCCCTGTGTTTTGACGTCTATAGAGCATTTTGAGGCTTTTCCTGGAGAAAAAAATAAAATAAAAGGATGTTCTAGGAGTTATTTCTGCAGATAGGAGCACGTCAAAATTACCTTGACTTTGAAGGCACTTCTGAGACCAAATGTTACTATAGTTATAATGCACTAGAATAAAAAGGCAACCGAATCTTTGGTCAGGAGCTCCAAAACTTTTTGTCTCCAGTGTCTGCATTTGGAGTCCCTTTCCAGCTGGTTTCAGCGCTAAGGATCCTGCCAGTCCATGGTGGTTGTCCACAGAACATGTGCCAGTACCTCTTGTTTTTGATTTAATATCCAGAAAAGCTAAGAAACACAATGAGTATTTCCAGATAGTTACTTTTCTGTGGAAATAATTGCTATAGCTGGCACATAGGTCCTTGGCAGTGCTGGAAGGCTCTGTGTGATTTGGACAAGACAAGCGCCATCGGTGTCACTCAGAAGATCATGTGCAAGGATCTGCAACAACACTAGGGAAAAAGGTGGAGAAGAATTTTTTTTTCTTTAAATAGGAAACTGACTGCTGAAATGGTCTCATTGTGATCAAATGGACTACAGGCATTTATTTTTTGCTTCTTTTGATTGTAAGGGTCTCATGCACAAGTTTTCTGAGGTTTTCAGGTGTGCTTATTCATTTGTTTCTCATGTGCTGTTTTAAAACAACACCTGCATCTAGTGCTTCACCTAAAAGGTGAGTTTTTACACTGCCTGCTTGCAATATAGGAGCAACAAAATTCTTATCATCCCTGTCAGATGTCCTTGAAGAGCTGTAAACTGGATATGGGTTGGTGACAGGGGCTTTTACCATCAAAAAAGATAGGCTCATCCAGGACTGAACGGGAAACACATTCATATTCCCATACCATCACTCAGATATTCTCAGACAATTAAGCAGGGGAAATGAATTTAAAATTGAATACTCTTTGGTGTGGCTTCTTGAAATTACTTTTATTAATCAACATTGATTTTTAAAACATTTTTTACATAATAGTGTCATAATTTTTCTTGTTAAAGGGAGTAGCAGAGAACCTGGCAAAGACTTGAGAACTAATGAATCTGATTTTGTATTCCACGTGCCGTGGTCCAGAAGCCAGGCTGTGACAGATTTCTTTATTGAACCTTCAGACGTGCTCTTTGTGAGAGTCATTTTGTAAATGAGGATTTCTAAGCTGTGACCATGGAAAAGGATCATTGTCCATAACAGTGGATGGTTCAGGGGCCTGATTAATAGTGATGAACAAAGGCTTTCACCTTGAAGGTCACCCATTCAGATTTAGCTCAGTCTCGCAGGGACAGCAACTTCCTTGCTTCTCAGAACCATAAAGGACAAGAATGCTGGACAGAAACTCAGGCAGCAAATTGCACCACAAAACATACACTGGAGGTGAGAGGGAGGATACTTACCTCTCTAGGGACATCTGGTATAAGGGCTTAATTTGGCTGCTAATCTCCCCAGAGACCAAATGTGTTAGAAGGCTTTTCAATACCTGTAGGAGAAGCCTCTCGCTCTACATGGTCTCTTTAGGGAGCCTCAATGGACTGATAACCTTAACTGGGTCAGGTAAGTACTGCCCCAAACATGTGAGTCCTGGTGATGGACTTGCTGGGAAGACTGAAAAGCAACTGGATGTCAGAGAGGAGTGTTTCTGCCATTCTACGTGTGTTGTGGCACATGAAGTTGTGTGCATAGAGTTCATGAGCTTTTAGCACTACCTTGTCATGGGTATTTCCCATTTCCCTCTGCTGTTGTGTCTTTTCCTGGCTTTGGACTCATCTGTAAGATTTCTGGGATGACATAGTCACTGGAATCACTGGAAAGAGCTGAACCTCTTACTGCCTCTGATTACTATTAAAAAAGTGGTATGTTGCACAGTGGATAAGGAGAAGGTAATTTCACTGGTGCTGCTTGTGCTCCCTCTATTTTGTTGAAAGATTTGGGGAGCTGCTTTACGACTGCTAAGAAGATGTGACTGGAACAGACATGCATGAGCTCTGGTTTCCTGTGAACATGCAAAACCTGTGAAAACTTGTTCATAACATTAGAGATTGATCCTGAGGAAATTAAGAGATTCATTGCCATCTGTAAACTGATCTATGCATACCTGCTGGACTGATTGACCAGTCAAGAATCCATGGAAAATTAGAACATATTTGGATAGCTAGATACTTGGATTCTGTCTTAGATCAGTGATGTGGCTATACATCAGTGATGGGGAAAACCAGATAAAGAGCACACAATAAAGTGGATCTGTAGGGACAGGGACAAAAATGCTATAAGGCAGTCTATTGCTGATTAAGTATCAGCTAATCATTCCATTAATCAGAAAGTCAAAACCAACCTGATGTATGATTAGTCAATTCACTAATTCTCATTAGCAGCAAATGCAAAGAAAGAAGAGGGTGGGTGGCTACCTTCGTACTGCGTTCCAAGTAACTTGGGAAAAGAAGGTACCAACAGAATATGAATGCGAATTGAAGTGTGAAGTGTGGTGTAGCTGTGACTCCTGGGACAATGGGGATGAGAGTTTCTGCTTAGAACTGAATGAAGTAATTGATAAACCCATCTCCTTATCATGGAGCAGGTTTGCAGTTGACCTTAGACACTGCTGGAGCCATGTCTAGAGATGAGCTTGCCTTGGCCAAATACATCTTTGCCCTCTGAGTGACCTGATGTCAGGAAAAGAGCACTCTGAGCATTGCTCCCTTAACAATTTGAGAGAGTTGTGGCTTTTGGTTTAATCTTAGAGGCCCTGGCATCAGACATTAGGATTGCACCTCCAGAGAGAGCAATGCATCCATGAAAGCAAAAAGGAATTTCAATTTGTTTACAAAAAATATATTTTCTTATGCTTCCCAAACACTTTTTACTGTATGCCTCCAAACTTCATGAATTTAGCTTCAAAACATACTCATCTATTCTTAGCATCTCCTTATCTTTGCTCTTTCCCCACTTTTGTATGTCACGAGCATGTCATTAGGGCATGAGGTGTAAAATATGAATTTAACAGTGCACCACTCACAGCTGGAATGAACTGCTAACTGCTAATTATTCGGTAGAAAATTTCATGGATAACTGTGAATAACAGACACATCTGAGAGTTTTCCAGTCTACCTCTGGACAATTCATAGTCATGGAAAAGGCAACATTCATTGTACGATTTCTTTGTTATTAAGTGTTTACTTGGCTCTGTGCCCATGCCTATAACACCAAGCCAACAACAGTAGGACCCAAACAGACTTTCTCATGAGATATCCAGAGCTTCCTTTTTCAAATGTGGCCAGAAAATACAAGAACAGCTTTTCTTGTGGCACTTATTTCCAGTCTCTGTTTGATCCCAGAAGCACAGAAATAGCAAAAAAGAAATGAATGAACAGAGAAGAGATTCCTTAAAAAGATCTCTCTCAAACGGAAGTTACTGGTACACAGTAATTCGTTCAAGAAATCTAGTCTCTGCCTGTGTGCTGTCTTGCAGGAAATTACACTGAACAGTTGTAACATTCCCACTGGGATCCTGTGAATTTTAAAGCCTCAAGTGAAACCTCAGGTGAACGCCTAAGGGTGAAGTGGAATCAGTATTGACACTTCTCCTGAGCCATTTCTCCAGTATGGCTGGCGACAAACGAAACGTATGCTGTTGGGATCCTGCAGCAGCCCTGCAAGGAACTTTTATTTAAAGAGACCTGTGAACACCCAGAACTGTGCTGTCAAAACTCAACCTGGCCCTGTACAGCCTGACTGTCAGCTAGGTCTATAAACCGCTTGCCTCCTTAGCTACTAAACACCCTGCAAGGATTGTCAGCTTGAGCTCTCTGGGGTGGTTTTCAGTGCTGCTGGCTCCAAAGTTTTACAAAGAAATTGCCCCCCCAAATCCTAATTTTTGTTTACAGTCACGGATTTAAAAACTTCTGGAGATAGTTGGTATTTTTGCCTCTGGTTACTGAGCACTTTATGTACTTCAGTGGTCATATTTTCACATGTCTCAACAACTATGAGAGCTAGAGAGACTAGAAAAACAAAAATAAAAGATCCTCCTGCCATTTCTGGACTCCAGGAGCTGGAGCTTCAAGTAAAGCGTTCGTTTTACAAGAACTGGCAAACCCCATTCCTGTTCTTTCTCTGGCAACTGGCCTCATATAGCATTTTCTTCTGTGTTTCCAGTGCAGGCATGTGATAACCTTTCACTCTTCCTTTTCAGCCTATGACTGCAGATGATACCAGCTCCTCCTTGGCCCCCTACCTTGTTTCAACTTGAAAAGCATGATGCTTTCAGGTAACAGATGCTCAGCTGTCTGAAGATGCCACCTATAATGGGGAAATAATCTCCTGAAATGGAAAGGGAACATTAGCCAGGGCTTTGACATGTCAAATCTTAGAGAAGAGTGGAAGTGTGTCCTCTGTCAAAGCCAGGCTGGCAGGGTTGTCATGGCGATCAGCTTGTTTATCCCATCACGGTCCCCATAATGAAACAGCAGAAGTAATTCAGTGAGCATTGAAAATGAAATATACATATCGGCGTGTATTAGGTTGCAAGAAAAGTGAGCAAAGAGATAGAACTGTCTCAACAGTTTAAGAACAAACGGAAAGACTGAACTTCTTTTTGGTTTGAATAAAATAAATGACAGAATTTTCGGCAACTTCAGTGTCAAGAGGTGATACTGTTGTGGCAGAAGTACAAACCGAGAGACATATTCAGATGTGCAAACTAAATTCATACATAACTCTAATGAAGAGTTACTCTAAGTTGGTTAGTGATAGCTTTTCTATTCCTCCCATTTTCATTGAAAAAAATGGTCAGGCAATCAGAAAGTAGTATTACTTTGGGCCTTGGTTTGAGGAGGGTGAAATAACCTGTAAAACTCTGATGGCCTATTGCCCAAGACAGTGTTTACCTGTAGAATATAGATCACCTCGTGGGAAGATCGAATTTTAAGAACAAAAAGATTGAAGCTATGGGATAGTAACAGATGGATGCTAAAAATCTTGTTAATTTTTGTGCTGTTATCAATAGAGACACAACCCAGTGCTATGCAGACTATGTACAAATTTAACTGGCTAAAAAGGTAGTAGGATTGGCCACTTAGTTCAATCAGGAAGAAAGGCAATAGATTTAATTGAAAGAAATGGCAGCTCCAGGCATCATTTTGTATGAGACATCTGCTGTAAGTGCTAACCTGCTTAACCAGGCTTCGAAGGCCAGGCCACATGTTAATGGAAAAATCATTCCCTTTGGAATCACAAGACATTCCCACACTTCACCTGTGACTTCAGATTCAGTAGGTGCAAATGAACAAAACACGAGTATTACAGAGCCAAATGCAGGAGCCCTTGAGCAGGAAAATGTGGACAGTGACCATCACCCTTCCCACGGGCCCTGGGACCCCAGGTGTCTGCACAGACTCTGCCTCCCCACACAAATGGCCCTCACGCAGCTTATTGACTGCACGTTCGCCCTTTGCTGCTTTCCTTTGCCCTGGAAATCTTCAGAAACGGAGAAAGGAACATGCATGAGAGAAACTGAAAGCTGACAGTCACGGTCTGCTGTTGTGCTCTCTTCATAAAGGAAGACAGAGAGGTCTGGAGGGGTTAATAATACACACAGCTAAATAAGTCTAAAACATGCACCCAAGTATAATGTTATAACTGAGTAAATTATATGCTTCAAAAGATCGCTGCTTACATATTTATCCAGTGCAGGCTAGGCATCTACTCGCACCATATTATGTATATTTGAGTGACTGGAATAATTCCCTAGGTTAATTACTAAACTAACCAAAGACCTTGACTCATTTGGAGCTGATGGAGACCACTGCACTTATTCTGCTAATTTATCAAGCAAACACAGTTATGCTGGTCATGACACATGGCTTGACTAATAGCACAGGCATATCGGACTAAAAATCCCTGCCTCGGCATGTGCCTCAGCCACAGAGAAACTCTCACGCACCATAAAACAGGAGCTGATGCGGGAGGGAAAGTAATGCCCACCCACTGGGTATTCCTTTTGCTGCCCTGCTTTTAAATTACACTGCATAAAAATATATGACACTATCTTCCTTGGATAGGTTTGCAGATAGTTCTCATTAAGCGCATTTCTGTAGGAAAGAAAGCAGTCTTGATGGTTATGACAAGAGGGTCAATAAGCACGACGAACGCACATCATTGAGATGGTGTCCGAGCTAGCTGCCAGCGAAAGCCCACCATAGTTTTCAGTGGGAACAAGAGCTGTGAATAGCTGGAGAAGAATGGCTCCAAGCCATCCAAGAAGCCCAGTGCAACCTGCTGATCCAACATTTGCTTACTGGCCTTTGCAGACACTGGCAGACACGCAGTCGGTGTAAGTGCCTGTCAGTGAGCTACTGCCACACGAGTCAAAGGCTCCTCTCACTAGCTCGGCTCCTCTGCAAGCTACTGTCAGTGTTTCATCTCTTCATCTCTTTCTGCACTTTGCTGCACGGTGCACAACTGTCCTTGGTCAAAAGGCTTCTGCAGGAGGAACTTTCATTCCCTAAAGTGAGTATCTTTTAAAGTATGCATTCTGACACACATGCACAAAATCACAACCCTGTAAATAGATATGAAGGCAGGGCAATGAATCTGTCATTTCCAAGGTCTAGTAATTTATAATCTGAAAATCTTTTCCATTTCTAAGGTCATAATAATTGTATCTTTAAAAGATGTGATTATGTTCCTTATTCAACACTAACTGAGGTGTGCAGTTATGGACATCTCTACTTAATAAAGCCCTTAAATATATGATTAAATCCTACTAAAGCCCACTCTTAAGAGTTTAGCTGAAGTGGCACTTAATTCATTACTGCTTTAATAGACTCTCTACAAATCCTATCTAAATATGAAATAATGAAGCAGGAAATAACATCCATAACACCAGAATGATGACTTTTATTAACCGAGCTAGTCCTGAACACTATTTGCTTTTAAAATAGTTTTCCCTTTTTCGTTAATCAGGCCTGCATGCTGGCTGCAGCGTAGGAGCACTGGCTACAGTGCTTCTGACATTAAATTTTTCAGCCTCCAGTACCATCTTGGCTGTGAAGAAGGGGGGTGGCAGCAGAGGTACAGTACTAGGGTTTTGTGAATTGATATGCATGAAAAGTTCATTTACTGGAGTGAAAAGCATTTTTTCTCCTTAAGTAGAAGCCAAATTTCAGCAGTCAGTGTACGCCAAGGAAAAAGTAGGATGAATGAACCCCTTGTACCATAGCAATAAGAAGTCCATGCAGTCTTTGAGAACAGGTGTCCCTGCCCCTGGCAGGGGGGTTGGAACTAGGTGATCTTTAAGGTCTCTTCTTACCCAAATCATTCTTTGATTCTATGATTCCATGACAGGTTATCTACTTGCATACAGCTTATGACTTAGGCGCCAGTGGTGCTATAAAGTCAAGGAGCTTAAGATCAGGGGGATGATATGCAGGAATTATAAGAGGTGTTTTCCATGGAGGACTGCAGAGATATTTGTCTGCAGTAGAAGGTGGAAGAAGGAAAGCTTGATATATATATTTATACCTCTGTGAGTGCAACCCAATGACAGCTGGTACTGTTTGCAGTATATCGAGCCACCTGCTTCTGTCTGTGGATGAGGTCTGGCAGCCAAGGTGGGACTTACGAGGGGGAGAGGATGCTGTTACTGAGCCTCCCTTTGTCATATACTGGCCCCTGGTTTGAAGAGAAAGCTGCATTTCACTGCAGACTGTCATTGCTGGGCCTGGTCTGCATGCAGGAATAGCTCACATTCAAAACAATTAGCTGTCCTTGACTGCTGGGATCACTGGTCCTTTCAACAAACTCCTGCACGTTTTCACTGGCTACAGATCACCACTGGCCCAGGGAGCTGCACTTGCTTCCCAGACTTGGTAGATGTTTCCTGACTCTAAAACGCATAAATCATTGTCCCTGAGTCCGAGTTATTCCCTCAAATCCTATGAAGACTTAGGGATGCTAGGGCTGAAATATCCTAATGATTCAAGATTGCTATAATTTACAATCCTAATTAGGTCCCTCTGTGCATTATGATTGATTCTTTAATTGTGGGATGGCCTGCTACGCTTTTCAACAGGATTTCTGTCTTATTCGGTGGGCATGATTAGTCCTCCTCTGGGGAGTTCCTTTGGCTATATTTCCCATCCTCCAGTCACCTCTGAGTTTGTGAGTCTGGGTACAAATGCTGTGACCAGAATGCAGGTTAGGAAGATATTTGGATGAGTATCAACCCCTCCTTACGCCTTGATTTCCTCAGTAAGAAAACCTTGGCACAAAGCAAATGAGGAAGCCACTGTACTCTCCAAAAATGTGCCTATTCTGAATAATCAGGAGCCCAGGGTTTTGAGTGCCTCTGCAGGTAAAGCAGGAGGCAGCTTGCATAACCTCCCCTGTTGAAGACGTTGAGAGGAAATACTCACAGCAAATGCAGTAGGGACCTGCAGAACATGGTCCTTGGAGTCATCATGGCTGCATTAATGTGATGCTGCCTGGAAAAATGGATTCTATCTGTGCTGCAGCCGCAGTGATTGTGTATGATGCTGGGCAGAGAGCCACTACCTCTATATTTTCCACATCCCACCTGTGCACAATGCAAGCTGTAGAGTCTGCCTTGTAAAACACAGGACAGAAATTAGCAACCAGACTCAAAGCAATTAAAGTGCCACAAAACCTCATGTCTCCTACCAAATTAGGACTTTCAAATGAAACACCCAGCACTGCTGGACATTTCAGATGTAATATCTCAGTGGCTCAGTTCCCCATCTCCATGGGAAGTAACAATACCACATCATTTCTCAAGATTTGTTCCGTATATCAACTAATTAGTTTTTGCAAGCCACTCCACGCCACAGTGATGAATGCTTTAGAGAACTTATGATTAATGTTTTCTTCAGATTAGGTCTTCACAGTGTACGTGAATAAAGTCTGATGCTGTACACAGAAAAATGAAGATAAAATGAAACACTAAACAGCTTCCATCCACTGTGCACTCCAGGTGGTGAAGATGCTCAAAGGTGGAGTATGTGGGCATGAAATTAAAGACCATGACATGCATTTTACACACCTGGGACTGAAGTAAGCTTGCACAGACCTGATTTTATTGTTATCTTTGAGTCTGCAACTTTTCAACCTTTTAATTCATTTAATGTGAGGGGTTTTTATGTACTTTATGTACTGAGGCACAGGCACAACTCCAAGAGATGATTTATTTGTGTCTGGGTACACAAAGTACATTCAAAAAAGAAAACAACCCTCTTACATAAATAACTATAATAAATGCTGGAAATCCCATGGCTACTAGTGACATGCTGGTGCAGCCTTGCCATGAATGATATGGGGACATGGTCCACATTGAGGAATACCAATAAAATATTCTTTCCCAAGTCATGTTATGTAGAGTCCCTATCTAAATTCCTTCTGCCTCCAGCCCCAGGTATCCATGGGATTATCTCAGCAACCTGTATTCTTGGGCAAGGAGCCACCACTGAGTCATTTGCTGATCTGTTGAGGAAGGACTGACAATTCATCTTTCCCCTCCATCTTGCCTGCTTCAGAACGTGAGGGCAGAAATGGTACCTTGACTTTCCCCCTGCTGACGGCAGTTTGGCTTCTGTTTAGTGTGAACATGAGTCCCATAGTTGCCAGCAGCATTAAAACATTGGACCATGCTTTCTGGCTCAGCTTGAGGGCCTCAGGATGCCTACGGTGAGCGCTTCTCAACTGGGAAAAGCACCTGACACAGGAGCTGGTGCCAGAGCTCCCTCCTCACAGTTTTAGCACAGGGAGGCCTGTAGATGGTGCCCCTAGTGCTGCCGGCGGGAATCCCCAGAGAAATAGCTCGGTAGCTCAGGCTTCTCTGCAGCATAGCTTGGGACAGCGGTATATTAGAAAACATGAGCCAGTGAACTTCTAACCCTGAGTTTAGCTCTGATCCCTAAGGCTAAATGAGACTAGCATGCAATCCAGCTGAAGCTTTGTTGTCTTCTCTCCTGGCTTCCTTCACTGAGGTGCAGGAAAAATATGGGGTCAAATCAGCTGGTGGTGCCCTAGCCTCAGAGAGCCCAACAGGATAGCAAGCTGAGCATCTCACCTGCCAGGGGCTTCAGGCTTTTCTTCTACGCTAACACTTCTGCTATAGCTCTTCCTGGGAGACCAGACCCAGAATTAGCAATGGTGAATTTCTGCCTCTCACCTCCCTTCCCCGCTGTATGTACTGTCTTGCTGCAAAAGATCTGAGCCCCCTTTTGCATAAACTACTGCTTTGCTGTGGAGGGGATGCAACCTGTACTAAATTACAGCTGGGCCAATCAGAGTTTGCCAGTTCAGTTTAAAAACAAACAATCCCATCTAATTTTCTGCATGTATGTTTTTCCTGTGTATTCTTTAGCTCTGCCTTGGCATTTCTATAGCAGCAGGAGACCATTATCTTGTCAACAATGGTCTATTGCATTGACATTATCTCTTAATTACACAATTACTTTGTTATGTACTGTGGTACAAGCAATAAAACATTTGAAGTACTTCAAACAAATATAATTTTAAAGGTTTAAAAGAGAAAAAACACAACAAAACAACAACCAACCCTTGATTCAAACTGCCTGCTAAGTGTAAGTACTTCTTTTGATAGATTAATGAAGTAATTGTATAATTAGTGCTAGAAAAGGTGTAGGTAAAATGGTGATACTTGTTGGGACTGGTAAAACGGTGCCCTTTATCTTCTCATCCTGAAAGATATATCAAGAGTGCTGGGCTACTTTCCTCACATCTCTCTGGGTCATATCACCATGGGACCCCTCAGAAAATGACCCGGGTACAATCCAGCTCGCGCTGTATGGCTGGTGTCATCCTGGCAGCATCCTGCATTTGCTAGTTACACCATTGAAGGAGGGCTGGGCTGACCACAGGTACCTGCATGGTTACAGCGCCAGGTAAAAAAAATCTATGATAATTCCACTGGTTTATAACTTCAGAGAAGCTAACCTGGGATGCCAGACTGGTACTGCTGTTGCCTGAAAGTATACTGGATATGCAGCTCACAGCCGGATTACTCTAACTCACTCCCATACCTACAAGGTTATCACTCATGGGCAGCTGCATCATGCCTCAAACCAGTCAAGTCAATGATACTTTAACATTTACCTTGAGTGACAGCAAATTCAAGACTTTGTATCCTAGATAAACTGGGGCATTTGGCAAGTATTTTATTTAAGAAACAAATCTTAGCCCCTTAAAAGTCTAACACGGCTGACTTTTAGACTTATCACTTTTCAATACAACCCTAGCTTTGCCTTCTGACAAAATCAATATTCCAAAAATAAATAAACAGCATACAGTGTGAGCATCTAAATTGAAAAGCAGCAGTTGGCAGAGTCATACATCTTTAATCTGGATTTAGTCAGCCAGACAGAGTGAAGTTTGGCAAGACCCCTCAGGTAAAGCATTCAACAAATTTGCTGTGCTGCACTTAAGAAGTCCATCAGTCCTTTCCCCTTTTCACAGGTATAAAAGAGCCAGGAGCCAGGAATGTTTCCAGTCACCTCCCTCCTCAGCCTCTCTCCTGGGATAATAGAGGAGAATGGTGGTGGCTGGTGACTAAGGCTTTGTGTGTCAACAGGAGGGGGCAAACCCCCAGGGTTGATGGGGAGAAGAGGTGGGGTGAAATTGGAGGAGCAGGCTGCAGGTGCTTAATTGAGGTCCTATCAGTGACTTAGCCCCTCTCAGAGAGGATATGCATTTGCAAAGACGACTCCTGTTTCCGTAGAGGGTGACTTCTTTGATTTGGGAGAACCATACAGGGAGGATTTAGGGGTGGTGACTTGAGCAGGACTGCTTTCCTTGTTTCATCTGTTGCATTCCTAGCACTACCAGTCAAGAACTGAACAGAAAATATAATGGAAAGATGCTTCCAGCTGCTCAGCTCCTCACCCCCTCCCATTGCCAGAGGATTTTAACTGGGACCCTTTTCTGTGAGCAGCTATTTCTGGTAATCAAAAAAGGATATCATAATGTTACATTGTTAGAAAAGGAAGAGAGGGGGGAAAAAAGTAGGTCTCTTCTACATCACCTAGGGAACTGAAACCAGCAGCTCTGAAGTACTATCTGAACGTGGCTGTCACAGTGATGGACAATGAATAAGGCAGAAAGCAGAGCAAGGTAGGCTTTTACACCAGTCTGCTTCCTGGGCTTCTTGCTGGGTTGCAGCACATTATAGCTAAGATTCAATGGCTGTTTTGCACTGAAATATTTACCAGAGCAAGAGAGATTTAACCTGTGCTGAGATCGGCTGAGATCTCAGACTCCTGTGACATACTGAAGATGGGTCTGAGCCCACTCAGGACTTGGCAAAAATTTGAATATTTTAGGAAGGATTTTAAAGGCAGAAAATATTAGAATTCTGAGGGAAGGAATATTGTGCGTAGAACCAGCAGGGAATGAGTGACAAAACCAAGAGGTGAATGCTTATTCTTGCACAGAAATAGTTTCCTAGTAGCCCCTGGATAATAGGTCAGAAAGCGGATGAAATTTGTTTGTCATTTTAATATGTTCTTATCTGTATGTCTGTGTGTTACATGCACTAACTGCTCTGGCAATCCTGGTCTCAGACCCTAAAAATGTTTTCGTAGGAGGATTTTTGTGTTTGCTGCTTTTGGCCTGATGAAACTATAATGCCAGAGATGCTCAAAGTCAGTAGGTATGAAACCCTGACTTTTTTTCACCCAGAGAGATGCAAGAATCAGCTGTCAGCTAGAGTTTATGCAGAATAATTGCTTCAGAATGACAAGAATAAACACTTTTCAAACATCTGCGTGAAGAAGAAAAACAGAAGATGTTGCCAATCAAAAAGACAGGGGGGCAAGGACAGAATAAACACATAAAATGTGTAGATCTGAAAAGAAGGGCATGCTTTGTGAGCCATCTTGCCACAAGTGCTCTACACTACAGATAAATGTGCTTGGTTTTCCATCCTCCTCTTTGGCACTGCTGCTCAGATGGGTCCTGCCCTCCTGCCCCACCTCTGCAGCTCAGTGGGAAGTTATTTATAAGTGTCTTCTGAGATACCTCATTTTTCAAGCCTTGGATTCATTTAGTTTCCAAATGTTCTTCATAAAATTTGGTATTTCGTGGTTAAAGATGTTTATTCAACTGTAAAGACCAATGCTTTATTTTTTTTTCAAAAAACCCTATAGCAAATGAATTTAGATAGTGGTTGTTAGGTTTTTTTATATTTAAAGGAAAATATTAAATACTTGGATACATTTTAAGGTTCTTTAACTTTTTCAAATTAGGAAATTCTAATTAAGAAATGTAATAAATATACAGTTTTCTTGAGCAAAATTCTGGATCTATTCTGTTACTGTATTTTGCCTATTCTGCATGTGTGCTGTTTTCCAGCAAGTCACAGGGAATCTTTGGTCTTTTCCTCTGCTCTGCCCTATTCCTCCTGGCTGGGACTTGTTCTTCAGTACAGAATAAGAATTTCTTTTTTACTCTCCTTCTTCAGTCTTGCAGCATAGCCAGCTCACCCTGCTCCCACTCTTTTAAGTCTTTTTGCTTTGTTTGCATTTCTGCAAATGAATCACTTTTTGCATCTGTTTTTGTGAAAAGGAAAAAACAAAGCCAAACAATTGAGCTCTGTGAAATGTCAAGGAGGCTGTTAAAAAACAGTCTTGAAAACGGCGCCGTAATTGCATCACTAATGGGAGTTTTTATCTAATTGAAAAGCAACGAAGCAGATAATTTTTTTTTGTTGTAGTTCCCATTAGATACTGCCTGAGAAGTGGAGAAATTAGGAGAAACCACAAAACAAATTTTTACAAGGGCTGAGGGTCTCATTGCCAGAGAGAAGGATGTGCCTCACTGGTGACCTGGCTGCTCATCTTCCTTGCCAATGGAAGAGTCAACGCTGCCTACAAAACCCAGTGGGAGGTTTAAGCAGCTATGGAGGGGGGTAGTGGGCAGTTGCTACGTATGCATCAAAGTTATCTACCTGCAAGGTTGTGCAATACCTACTAAAGTACACAGAACTGTAAGTCTCAAACTTCTGGGGCTTGCAGAGCCTGTTTCTACAAGAGTTTTATCACTTGGCACTCCCTACCTGTGAGTAACTGATGTGGGCAGTTACAGCACAAACTTTATTTTTTGATAAATTCAAATGAAATCTCGACCCATAGATTGAAGCGCACAAAAAAAAAAAAGGTACTCTGCACTGGGGATACGTGTGAGCTCGTAGATCAGGCTTACTGCCCATGTGAAGACTGACCTGGAGGTATACATGGGCCCTGGCATGTCTGTCAAACACTGCAGTCACCCAATCTAGGATGCACTGGGAGTGCCTGCCACCCCTCTGCAACTCTGTTTCAAAATATATGCACAAGGAATCAACACTTCTCCTGTGAGAGCAGATAAACACGTGAAAATTGATCTGTACTTGTCCAGTAAGTCCTACTCTCCCATCTCAAGAAAACCTTTACAGATTCAATCAATTCCATAACAACCAGCAAGCCAGCAATAGAACTAGAGGCTGGTTGGAAACCAGCCCAGAGTAATGACATCATACAGCCAGAATTTAATAATGTGGTCCTTTGGGAGAGAAAGTGAGATGGGATTCCCACTTCACTGCTCTGTGTTCCTTTGGTAAAACACCACATTGTTTTTGGGCTCTCTTGGGCTATGGGGATGGGAAACAGGGACCCCTCTGGTCTGATAGGTTAATAAGCAGCATTAGCCATCTGCCTTTGTAAAGAAGATAGAGACTTGACCTGTAGCTCTTCTTGTCCCTTTGAAGGTGTGCAAATCACCACGTTCAGTTTGGGGATGATAGGGATTCTAAACCAGGGCTTAAGACTAAACTATGTTTGCTTCTACCTGCACAATTAAAAGAAAAGCCATATGCTTTTCTTGCTCTTGGATGTGATTTCTGTCTGAAAGTAGATATCACAACAAATTGGTCCGGAGATTTAGAGCTTATTCACACTAATATTTATGAGTGCTTGTGGTGCAACAAATGGTACCCTAAATTGTGCTGGGAGAATAGGAAGGATCAATTGAGCAAACAAAACAGGCTCTGATCTTGTTAGCTATACAAACACCCACAAAGCACATTCAGCGAATAATAAGTATCCCTCATTTCATCAGCTTCTTTCATTCCCTGAATCTCCCCCTAGAAACTGTGTACCCAGAGAGTGATCCCAGCAGGCATCTCTTTGGCTATGTGTACTAGCTGCAAGTCATGTATAAAGCCTCCTTCCTGGCAGCCTGTCCTGCAGGTGCTGCAAAATTAACCCAAAACAGACATAATCACAAACTGAGTAATTGAACAGTAATTGAGTAGCACATGCTGCTCAATTGTCCGAGCTAAGGAGAACAGACTACCCAGTGAACTGGCTGGGGAACATAGCTTGGCAGAGTGCAACTCCCTGTGTGATGAGCTGGTGTAGATAATATTCTTTTTACAGGAAAAAATGCTGAGGGACCTTTAGCAATAATAGATAGGTAAGAAAAATCAGAATTTGTGTCTTGTTTGAAATACTTCTGTGCCAACAGTGGATCCCAGTCTGTAATCATACACAGGGGCAATAGTTTGGTATAGACTCTGGTGGTAACACACTGCTTTTTCACCAGTACCCTTTCCCATGCCAGTGTGTTTCTTTTTCTGAGAAATATTCTGGCCTCTGTCAGCAGAACAGGTTAAGCAGAATTTTGCAGTAATTAATAAAATCAACTGGGAAAATTAATTTTACTTTAAGAAAAAAATATAATCCTGACTGGGATAAAAAGTCTCAGCACTAACAGTCTCCTGTCAGGGGGCTTGGAACTAGATGAACTTTAAGATCCTTCCAACTCAAGTCATTCTATGATTCTATGATTCTATGATTCTGTGATTCTATGATTCTTTGATTCTTCACAATTACCTTTTGATATTCCCGGCATTTTCCAGGGGCAGAAATCCTGCAGCATTTCTGAAACAGAAGCTGCTGCGCCAGCTTCCTCCACGCAGCCTGGCTCTATGGCAGCTGCCAGATGTGGTGCTGGGGGTCTGCAGCTCCCAAAGTTTTCAGGTGACACCGCTGTGCATCATGTCCAGCTGCTGCATCACACAGGAGTCACTTGGTATTAGACAATGACCTGTGCCTTAGGACTAGGATCCAGGGGCGGTTTTCAAACAGCTTCCTTGAGCTCAATGTTATGGGTGGTGATTTTGGGGCAGCCTCTGATATTTCTGGTAGTTCTGCGCTTACAGCTCTGAGGATCATAAAACAGCTGTGTTGGGGGCATGAACATGACTGAGTGATGGCACAATGGGGTCTGCTGCTGGGGGGCACACCTCTGCGGCAGCAGGTTGGCGACGAGGACATGGTGGCCTCTGGAGGCTGAAGTCTTAGCTTAGACTTTCACAGGGTCTTGAGACTCCTGTAGTGAACACAGAGTTCCCTTGTCAGTGAAATGGATCTAATGAGATCTAATGAGATGTACTGTTTGGGGTCTTGTGGCTAGTTATGTCCCTTCCTTCATATTCTTTTTTCCCTTCATTAATAGTTCAGTAAAACAGTGCGAAAGAAAAGAACAGTAGAGGCATCAAAGCAAATGATTATTTTTCTTCTTAATTGTGATGTGAGCAAAACTACACATTTCACTTCTAATTTAAAGTACTATTTGAAGAACAGAAAATGTCCCAGAGACTGTTTTCTAAAAATGAATTTCTATTCTTTCCTTTGAAATACGTCTCCAGGAACGTGTTGTATTTCTGTCTGGCTTTACTGAGCATATATACAAATATTCCTCCCTAAAAGAGTAAAGAGACCTGTCAGTCACTTTCTGTAATCCTCCCTCCCCTCTCCATCACCTTCTGGGTTTTCCCACCTCTGCTGTACCAGTGATGCTGCCCTCATCACTCCCTCATTACATCGCCATAGAAATACCTTCACTCTTTTACTCATCTCCCTATGAATGGACACGGCTTCGTTCTCACCCGTATGGTGGCACCGCCCAGAGCTGTTCAGGGGCTGACTGTGTGTGAGAGGAGCTCCCTGGATGGGGTATCCTGTTATAGTCCATCAAACTCTCCTTTTAACATTTCTCTGCCCTGATTTCAAGTAAAACAAGATACACTCAGGGCTGAATGCTGTTTAGCAGCCTGAGGCTTTTGCCTCTCTGATTCCTCAGGTACCGCCAGGTGCTCTCTTGCAGCTGCCCAGTTTGGTGCAATGGTCAGTGCTCTTCTCCAGCAGGCTTTTCTCCTTGGTGTTGCCCCATTGCCATGCACACAGATAGCAGTAATGTTTTTAATGGGCTGCCTGGGCTGAAAGTAATTTGGATCCTGTGCAGAAGTGTCTCCAGCAGCCTCTCTCAAATTGAAGGGCTTAGCCTACCAAGGTGCTTACAGCGGAAACACCGTTAGAAAGGAACTGGCAAGAGACTCTTGGAGCTAATAATAATAACGTTACAGAATTAAAGCAGAGGAGATAGAAGTCATTAGGAGGCAAGAGAGTTATTTAAGTAGAATACGAAGATATTTTAGAGAACTTGGACAGATTAGCAGGGGGAATGCTGATGAAAATACGTATCTACACAAATAGGCTTATGATTAAAAGCTCAATTAGTGAACATAGGTAAGAGGATTAAAAATAAAAAATTAAGCTAAACAGTTGAGACCAGAATAATGCAGTGGCTTTGAGCAGGTAGTGGTTTATCAGCCTGTAACTTCTGCTCTGAAGACAGAGAGGGCAGAAGAGCTGGTTGAGCAGCAAGCCTTGTGGCACAGTGGGAAATATCAGTGTTACACATCTGAGGACTTCTCCCACAGGCATGCTCAGTGGTGAGGCTATGCCTGAAGCATAAGGTAACCTCCTTGTGCCAGGGGTGCCCCTCCAGGTTTTGGAGGTAGGATTCTCTCTTTATAAGGCCTGTTAATATCCTTCTGCAGGAAGTTGCATCTCTGTGACTGGTATTTCAGCAGACATCAGGTATTGTATTTTCAAACATGACTGTTTCCAGTTATTGCCATTTTTTTTTCCAGATAGATATTTGGGCACTTACAGTGCTTGAGCATGTAATGATGGCAGGCTCTGCCTAGCCGCAAGCAAGAGGTTATTGGCACCTTATGAAGAAAAGAACATTGCAGGAAAATCGAGGGGCAAAGCCCATGACAATATAGTCAGTGTACAACTTGACTTCAGTTACTACTATCTTCACTAGAATTGTGCTGCTGTCATTACTAAGAGGGTTTTGACAGTCCTTCAGGGCATCTAGGACTCAGTCTTCTAGCAGCAGCTTATTTACTGTGATTGAAAGCTTTTTTTTTTTCATGTGGAGGGGAAGGAATTTCCAAGTAGAGAGCAGTCTGCCAGAGGCATTGCCATGACTGTAACCCTTGCACTCTGCAGTCCTCCTATGTTGCAGGAATTCTGTGAAACTGGATGGAAGAAGATGCAAATCTCATCTCATCAACAACATGAAATACTGGCAAAAGTTGGACTCATTTTATTCACACCTGTTGGACTGAGGTTACAAGCCATTAAAAGGAGAGCTTTAGGAGTAGTTACCAGCAAGGAAACCTCTAGGTCTTCACACATGTGATCTCTACACACCACATGCTCATATGACCTTCATGATTGTGATAATTAAGGTTACTTCATTATAAAATAGGAATGAAAGGGTTTTCCACTCTAAAGTAACCTTAGTGTTCACCCTGAAATAAATCTGTGATGCTTTCAGTTGCTTAGACTTCCTAAGAAAACCAGCTGTGATTTTAGTCATATTATGGGAAGTATATCAGGGTATAACACGTCTCTATTCTTATAATTTCCCTTTGATGAATCTCATCTTGTTCATTTCCTGCACTGCTTGCTCAGGGTTGTTCTAAATGTCTATGTTAAACTCAGGGGAAGTTAAGGGATACAGAGCAATAAAGGAAGACCCCATAGCAAACAGGAAGAAGAAGAAACAGTCAGGATGAGGTGGGATATGCTACTGCCTCAAAAGATGGGGCTGAGGAACAACGAGAACACCTGTGGAAGAGCCCAGAGGAGAAGAGAGACAGCAAGCATGGCCTCTGGACCCCCGTGTAGTAGGTTTTCCAAGATCTTGTGGCTCAAGTTGGCTGGGCCTCACGGTTGTTGCTGTAAACAGCTGGCAGATGTGAAAAAATGCTGTCCTTAAGTTCAGCCCAAAATTTCAGTTCCTTATGTCTTGCACGTTTTCTGTCTCTGGGAATTGTTACTCTTGCATATAACTACATGGGGTTCTTTTTGCTGTAGTTTACTAGAACTTAGTTATCCTCACAGGCATTACAATTATTGAGGGTTGCAGCTTTGCTGATACTCTATGGCTTGTTTTTGGAATGTGAGGCACTGAGTTCAAGACGCACGTGGACCTGCATGTAAAGGCAGCTGGAGATGGAAAATGCTGTTCTGAGGCCACCTTCAACGCCCCAAAAATGTTTTTTTATTTTTGACTGAAAACAAAGCCCTGTGAATACTTTTTCTGACATAACAGAACTATGTAGGAATATTTCTTTTCAGATTGCAAAAGCTTATAGAGGTTTTTGTTCCTGGTCTGATGGGAGGGTCCCACCTGCCTCTCGGAGATCTTAGTTATGAAAGAGACCCTTAGTTACAGGTAATGTTTCTATGAAATGTTATAAGTTTGGCAAAACATTGCACTTCAATAAAAACATTTAATCAAAATTCTTCTGTCTAGCTCTACACATACAGACCTTTTAATTAGCATTACAGAAAAAATATTCTCTGCAGAGCTACTTATATTCTTAAGCTGTCAATATGTCAGTGGTGAGATTTCTCCTCCCACCAGCCTGCACTGCAGCCCAGATCCATCGGTGTGTAAATCACAAAACCTGTGTTAGCTTCAGCAATGTAAGAAAGAAAGACTCCCCTGAGTCAGCTGGCCCCAGAGGAGAATCTGTCCCATTGATTTGGATTTCTTTTTGCTGTTTGCTGTCCTGCATTCCTTGTCTGTCCTACTGTTTCTTTCTGCTGCTGTGCCTCCACTCAGAGAGCAGCATGTAATAGAGAGCAGGAATTTTTTTCCCCTCCTTCAGCAAGCCTGATTTAGACTTCCATTTCTTGCCCTGCTTGTTGATCCAGAGGAGTTAAGCTCATATCCTTCATAATCCAAGGTGACGTGACAAGGCTTTCTGGGGACTATGCCTGTACACAACCTGAGTGGAGTCCTATAAATGGTCAAATAGTTTTCCTGTACTTTGACTTCTTTGTTGTGTTGCTCAGATCTCAAAAACCAAAGATTGCTCTATTTCAGCCTATAGTATGTTGAATTTGAAGAATATTGTTCCCTGCTGGTTTTAATGATTATTGGTATCGCTGTAATAAATAACCTTTCTCATAAGAAGATATTTGTATGTTCCACTGTGGGAGATGCTGCTATTCCCATTCATGCACGGGGACACTGAGTTGGAAAGATTATGAGTGTGGTTTTTGTGGTGCTCAGCACTGCTGTCTCCAGCTAAAGCTGTGAGATCTGGAGCATTCAGCCATCTCCCTGCAGGCAGAGCCAGTAACAATACACTTTGGAGAATGAAGCATATTTTCCTAGGACAGTGCTAGAGCAGTGAACTCCTGCACTAAGGTTCAAAGTCATTTCCTTGTTCTTCCTCTGTCCGTCCAGCCATTCACCACTCTCACCTTGGTGTAATAAGTCCTCTACAAGAGGACATCTGGGCAACCAGTAAGGACATAGATGTCAGAAGTGGGAGATGATTCCCAGGTTTTTGGTGCAGGCTCTGGAAGCATAGGTCCCAGGCGGGTAGTCCCTTCTGACCTACTGGCACTTTTGTTCCCTGCTGAAGACCATGTTCCCTATAGTCCCAGCAACAAGAAGGAAACATTTTGAAGAATTTCAGCCTGCCACAGGCTGAAGGAATTGTTTCCCACCTCAACTTTGCTGGAGTTTTACTATCACTTAGACACAACATTTCAAGAATAATTCTGTTGCATTCTGCAAGGAAAGCCTCTGCATCAGGGATGTTATATACCAAGGCAGATGGTGTAATCTTCCAGCCCCACTTGTCTATCCCCATCTCCATTGCAACCCAGACACCCTGAAGGCTGTAGCCACAAAGCACAGAGGAAAAGTGCTGGTCCTGGAGTCCTCCCAGGTGCTTCCTCCAGTGTCTTGAGGATGTTTGTGATGTGATTGGATTTTCTGAGCCAACAAGACTGAGCATGTACTGCCTCTCTGTCCTAATTTGAGAGCACTAGTAAAAAGTTTTCTGGGGCTCCTGGCATAGGGGCCAATCACAGGTGGGGATGGGGGCACCTGTGCCCGTAGGGAGGAAAGGATGGGTCACATTAACCAAATGGACCAACCACTGCATTCCTTCCCATGTTGCTCAGTACATAAGGGCCCCTAGGAAGACCACTGGGGTTTTTAGTGCCTGCTGTGTTGGAAGGATTCATGCTGGCTGTTTGTCATCTCTCCCTGTGCTGCTGCTGTTCCTACCTTCTGTTTTCATACTGCAGAGGAGCACTGTCCATCCTGGGAGAAGTTTTCTTCCTCCTGGGTGGGAGCAGCGCAGCTCTTTTATTTTGACTATCATTGTGAGTCTGTGCTTGGGTGCTGCTGTCTGCTGCTGAATCCAGTTTGGGAACTTTTTTTTTTACCTGCTTGGGACCTTGTTGTGCAGAAGGTATGGGTCTTGTATTAATACATTCTTTTGTATCTTTGAGCATATCTGCATATTTGTATGTATCTGTGTGTGGTTTGACATCTTCATTGTTAATGTTATTCTTTTTTTCATTTAACTGGTTCAAGGTTTTTCCAACCTCGCAGTCTGTCACTCTGGTTCACCTGTTATGGCTGTTTGGGAAGGTAGTGGGAGAATCACAGAGAGCATCTGTCAAAGTTCAGTGGCTGGCCCAGCTTTAAACTTCTACACCTTTGCTCCAGGAATCTCTCAAGCAGTGAAAACCCCTGATTTTCACTGGCTAAAATGGTTTGAGTGTGAGCCCATATCTCTGTATGCTGGCCTTAGCTCACCATTTTCTATGTGCAATATCTCATAGCAAAAATTTGCAATGGCCATTGGCTGATTTTTCACTCTAATTGTGCTGTGCAGTAACACTGGATAAGTCTGTATGAAGATGTCTCTTCCCTTCCTCACTCCAAACCTACTATTTCCCTTGCTTTTTTCCCCACAGTATTTTCTAAGTGCTCCCTTACCCGTCTGCACACACCTGCCATGGCTGTCTTTCAACCAGGAGATTTGGGAGGGATTAAGCACGCAGACAATACTATCGGTGTCCCATTCCCTCCAGAATCCTGAAAAATACGCTGGTATTTTATTATACTTCTCACCGCTTGCTTGGAGTGTCTGACCTGCAGAGACATTTTATAAAAGAGGATAAACACCTTTGTGTAGCTGCTGGCCAGGCAGTGAGGCACAGCTGATGCTGGGATGCTGTGAGTGAAAATGCAGCTGCAAGTACTGTTCTTTGCAGATGAATAAACCAGCGAAGACAATCCCTCCAAACCTGAGCCAAAATAAAAAGGAAACTGAAGTCTAAAACAAAAGAGCAGCTTTTTGATGTTTGAATAAATTTAATTTTCCCTTTATTCTCAAATTCTGAGCTTTAGTTGTGACAGAACATGGAAAGGATCACAACAGACTATCCCTGGCGATGAGAAGTGCAGCAAGTTTGTGCAGACATGAAGTGTCCAGATACAGTGAGGTGGTGACTTGCAGGACCCCCAAAACTTTTATTCTGCACTAATGGGAATTCTTGCAGAAGCAGGACATTCAGCAGCTGCTGAATGCAAAGCACCTCTGCACCTGCTTATCTTTTTTGGTTATTTAGTCATTCCTTCCACTTTGTTTTGTGATGTTGCTCTTTCCTGCAATAGCACATCTCCTTTGTGATACTTTTCCATAAGCTGTCATAGACAGCAGTTTTGGATCCTTCTTTCCAGTAGTTATCTTTCTGCATTTGTAAGAAAGGGGAAATTTAGAAGAAATTCTTTGGGGGCTGATGATAGCTAAAAGTTCCTGAACAGGGCAAGGACATCTGTAAAGACTCAACATATATTAACCCCAGCCACATCAGTCTGCTGTTACATTACTTGTTCTGTGGTAGAAATGAAACCTTGATGTACATCCAAGGAGAAAGAACTTGTTTTCCCTGTTACTATACAGATTTCCTGCAGAAACCTACATGTGCTCTCCATCTTGCTTCTGTTGTGTCTTGTCTTCACCTCTCTCCAACCTGATCCCATCCATTCCTCTTCTCATCTGAAGCCTCCTTCTTACCACTGCATCAGATTTCTTCTACTTCTTTCAGGCTTCAGCGTACCTGTTGCCCCACTTGTCAGACCACCAGTCACAACAAGCTTTGTTCCCGCTCCGTGAGATCCTCCTGTAACTTTGCTGCCTCTCTCTGTGCCTTGCAGCCTTGCCTGCAGTGTGCATTTGTGGTTGCTTTGTGCTGTACTGCACAGCTCAGCTCCATTTGGCTTCCCCCAGGAGTCTTCTGTAGATGCTTTGCAATGTTTCCAGCCATGAAAATGATATCTTGAAAATGGTTTCAATATGCAAACATATAAAACACTTTGATTTTGCTGTTTCCGGGGGGGGCAGGGGGGGGGAAGGAAATGCAGGAGAGTCCTTGGTTGAATCTTGGGGATTTTTTTGTGAATGAGTGGAGGAAAGCTCTCAGTTTCCAGTCCACAAACCCTATAGAGCAGCACTATATCTGTAAAGGTCATGAAAAGTTAGAGGGAGCATGCCTTTCTTTTCATTATCCCTCTAAACTCTGCAGAAATCTCTGTATTGGATTTTATTGCTGTTTTCTGTGGCAAATCGAGGTCATTCTGCTGAGTGTTGTATAACACATGCAAGCATGGATGGAGGCTGATGCTGCCTTGTGCCCACTGGTGGTACAGGACCTGCTGCTTGTGCGATGTCCAACATGTTCAAGTTTCTCCTCAGGCTGGTTAATAAACACTCACTTCTTCCAGAAGTGAAGGATCATGATCTCAACCTCAGCACCCAGCTGCTGCATTGTCACTGTAACAATAGTGCTATTGTGATATGAAGGAGGTGATTTCTTCTAGGGATTCATTGAGCAAGAAAGGCTCTGAAGTGTGAGAGATCTGAAGGGAGCAACAAATGACAACTCAGCAAAAAGGCACTTCCTTTCTTTTCAGGAGAGTGAGAGAGAATAATGATATGATCTAAGAAAAGGTATTACCTGTTGTGCCTACACATCTTGCCTCTCCAACACAAAAATGGATTACAACAGCCTAGTTTGGCCAAAATATAACTTTAGCAACCGCTGATTTTTTTTTTTTTCCATTGGACAACAGGCAATTGGAAGTGGGAGGGAACTGGGAATAGCTGTTTATCTAGTTCTGCCAAAATCCATTACCTTTCTTCTCCTTGTGCCACTTATGTGCAGATCTGTCTAAATATGCAGGCATGACTGCTTGAGCCAAGGGCTACTCAGATATCTGTGTGTTTAATTGCATGCACGGCTGCAGTGTTAAATATTCAGGCAAACAATTTCTGCAACTTTTGCCTCCTTTCAAAGTGTGACCCAGTGAACCCCTGCAAGCTGTCTGAACTGCAGTGACAGCCTTGCCAGTCCAGCACTGTATCTGGTTTAATTCCAAGCTGTCATGTTTTACACACCGAATCTGCAATTCAAGCAGCCCCCTCTTCACATTCTGCAGCCTGCATCCAAGATACTCACTCACTGCCTTGTAATCCTACTCCCTCTTCATCGTGTCTCCTGCTTGAAAGGCCGACACCTGGCATGGACAGAGGGCAGCAGGGCTGGCTTCTTACTTTTCCTGCCCTGTGACACCATCCCAGGGAGGGTATGATCCCATCCATTGCTAATTACATATGGGCTGGAAAAAACAAATGGGACCTGCCTAGCCTGTTAGATTAGGAAGAACCTGGGTTTTGTGATTAAGGAAACAACTGGGGACTGAGGGTTCCTGCCCTCTGTCTCTGACACAGACGTGCCTTGGGCAAGTCACCTCCAGGGGAGCCTGGCCCCAAGCTGTTTTCCTTTCTCCTGTTACCTGCCTCACCAGTTTGCGCCTATGTACCTCTGCTCCTAAGATGCCTGAGCAATTAAAAACCACAGGCTCTCTGGCACTAGAATCCATCTGCCATACTTACCACTCTCACTAGAAAAAACATGGAGTGTGCCACAAAAGAAAACAAAACACCAACAATGGTTTGTTGATTTTTGGTGTAAAGAATTATCCTGGTTTTCACAGTATGTGCTGTCTCATGTGACACAGTGCTGATCCTATGCTTTTGCAACACTAACTAAAAAATATCCTACTTCTGAGAATAGTTCTCGTCATTACACACTCTTTAGGTTTTGGATTTGTAGCTCCAAGATGAGAATACCTTCTCTCTGCCCATCACTTGCCCCCTGCCCAGCCCGTCATTATTTATAGGGAAGCTTGAAGAGGATATAGGGATTTGATCTCTCTCTTTTTTTTTTTTGTCTGTGATTTGAAATCTGTTAGATTTCTTTACTGTTAGAGAAAAAAGGTCTTGAATATTGGTGTTAAGTCTGTTTTCACCCCACGCTTCCTTCCACATCTCCTCTCATTCCTTTTAAAGACAGCTTGACTGCGGGTGTGAAATGCAATATGGGGAGTCCATACGTTAAGTTTTGTGTTATTTTGCAGTCATTTTGCCTGAGCTATTTATGTAAATCTTTCCTAGGTGCAGACCTGGGCTGTTTGCTGGGAGATTCAGGACCCAATTGAGCTGTCAATCCCCATTTTCCTTCTCAGGGCAGTTGTTTCAGTGCAGGTGCTGCCAGGCTACACCCAGGTGCAAACCAAACTAGATTTGTGCTGAATGAAAAATGCAGCCATTCCAATACTCCTTTTTCATTTTTCCACCTGGTTCTCCAAGGAGAGCTCTAGCTATCAATTATTTGGGAAATTGGAGCTGTCTTTGGGGCACAGGGAGCTTTATCTTTGCATGCTGTGCACACCAATGATATGAACTGAGAGTCCTCTAGGAAAAACACCATTATTATTTAAAGAGCTATTGGCTGTCATTTCTCTGCCCTCTGCTGAGGTCTATGCAGCTTTCTGATTGTCTGGCTGTTTGGCTTTATGCTGATTTATTATACTTAAGTAAATAGGATGACTAATGTGTTTTCTGAATGGTGATTCCACACCCAACTGTAACACCCCTCGTTGTTCTACATGAGGCCTTGGGTGTTATTTTTTTTTTTTTTTTACCCATCCCGAATGGCTTTGTTTCTCATGGGTTTCAAGGGTGTCTCCAGTATCTTCAGGAAGCTTTTCTTGTGTAGCAGTAACTGCTGATGGCTGTGCAAAGAGTTGTAGTTTCAAATCCTGTTTGGATTACTGAGCTGCTTTCCATGTGTGGCTGCAAAATTGCAACCTCACCAGGATCTCCCACTGAGAGGGATTGTGAGTCTGCATTTGGTATCACTGTGTCTAGTTTTGTTCCCCCAGTACAAGAAAGACATCAGCAAAATGGAACAAGGTCCTCTTGATGGATGATCACTAAGATGGTCAGTGATCTGGGGTGCAAGATGTAAGATAAAAGGCTGAAAGATTGAATTTGTTCAGCCTGGAGAAGAGAAGAAAAAGGGGGATTTTACTAGTCTTTTCACCTAGATAAAGGAGATTATAGGGAAGATGGAGCCAGGCTCTTCTCAGAGGTGTACAATGTTAGGACAGGAAGCAAGGAATACAATTTGCAGCAAGAAAAATTATTCTTATTAAGAAAATAAATATCTTCTGAAGATGGTGCAGCACTGAAACAGGGCCCAGAGCCTCTGGATCTCCATCACCTGAGAAATTCAAAATTCAAATGGACAAGGCCCTGAGCATCCTGCTCTAGCTTTGAAGTTGGGCTGCTGAGAGCAGGGTTGGAGCAGACAGCATCCTGCAGTCCTTCGCAGTCTGACATATTCTGTGATTCTCCTCCCTGTCTCCCCAGAAAGTGCTGGAGAGATGAGGGGAACCTTTCCCAGCTCTCCTTTTCACAGCTACCCCCAGTAAAAGATTACTTAGAGTGGAGATCTTGAGAGGAGGGTGAATCCGTGGTTTTAGCTGGAGCCACAGTTATAGCCAGAACTGTAGTTTTAGCTGGTATGTAGGAGACTTAATATGCTTGGGCAAGCAGAATCAGTGGGAGAACCGAGGTGTGAGACACAGGTATTCTACAAGAGGAGCTTATCCCCAAGGACAGGATGCTTTTATCTCCAAAGATAGAATGCCCCAGGACTCCCAAACCCCATTAAGATATGCAGAACAAGATGAGGCCAGCCTTGGGGTCTTGTAACAAAGACAAGGAGTTAATTGACTGGAGCCCATCGAAAGGACACCCCGATGAAGACTGTCATGATGAAGTAATATGACCACCAGAGACCCTTGACAACCACTGAAAGACTGTATGGTGCATGCAGGAGTAGGCAGCAACATATATTAAGGAGTTCTCAGAAACTGCATGAATATGTATATCTAAACTGCATATAAGCCATACGTTTAGCTTTTCTCAGGGCGCACACTAGATGGAGCTATCATCGGCATGCCCAGCGCAGCAATAAAGAACACCTGCTTAATAGACCATCAAGGCTATTAAGTTCCGATTTCAGCCTTTTCATGGCATCAAGGGCGAATATAATTCCTTCTCCTTCCTAACAGTACCCCACATGACTGTCTTTTCCATTTGGCCAGAAACTTTTCTGTAGGTGAAAAGTGAAATTGGGTTATATCTTGCATTCCGTTCGGTCCCCATGTGTTGCCTGATCTAGTCGAGAGGTGGCGTCCCTGGTGGCAGGGAGGCTGGATTAAAATGATCTTTAAGGTCCCTTCCAGCTTAGGCCATGATATGATTCTATGATTTTGAGAAGTCCTGTGCCGATGGCCTGGCTGCCTTTGCAGTCTCTGCTGAGCTGGGCTGAGCTAGAGCCAAGAAGTGGTGGGGAAAAAAAGCTACAGGTCAGACAAACTTGTGAGGAAGTTCTTCCAGCTGTGAGTTCAGTGAAGAGTAGGGGATTTATTTATTTTATAAATCACTGTCTTGCGCTGCCTCTGTGTTTGTCTGTGGCTTTATCTATTAAATGGAGCCATTAGGAGACCCGAAATGGTCCCCAGAGTCATTGAGGATGAAAACACTTTTCCTTATGTCCTAGCTACTTCTAACCACCAGAAACAATTTCCTATCTCTCTGAGGCCTTTGCTATAGACAGAATGTTAGTGATGGCGTAGGATGGCTGAGCAGTGCTGTCCTAAATCTCTGCTTTATCGTTCATGATGACTTAGAATAAGCGCAATAAATTGTGGTGTGTCAGTAACGGGAAAAGCAATGAAGCAAGGTCCAATACAAGAGCAGGCCGCTTTGCAAGGCATAAGTGCACAGCTGGTCACTGGCAGTACTCACAAAGCCATGGCAGTCTGGCGGCCAGTCTGTACCCTCCTGTGAAATGGGCTGCAGGTTTCGGTCCAGCCCCTTGCCAGAAGCAGGTGTTAGGTAGAAAAGGGCCACAACCAGCATGCCTGGAGGCAGATTCAGCAGCTTCTGTTTCCTGCCTTTAGGGGCTTTATATGAATCTGGATGAAAAAGTGTTGTTGGAAGAGACTTGGGGGATCTTGGCACTGGTAGGAGACTGGAACAAGCATTGTGAGTAAACTTCCTCATTCTTTCTTACTGCATTTCAAACAAACTTAATGGAAGTATTTGATTCGGAGTCAGTGGAATTGCTAGTCATTTCCCCCCTCAGCCAAAACTTGTGTGAAAGTTTTTTTCCTTAGAAGAAATTTTCTTGCTTTTCCTCTCTAACGGGACCTCAAGCCAGACTGAGAGTGGAGGCTGATTTTTTCATGCCTGTGCCTCATACTTACAATAAGATCCTTTAATAGTCAGATTGTTCAGCTCAAAAAGCCAGGGGATTTTAGGATGCTGAATAAAGCAATGGGAACTCAGATAAAGCAAAAGAGAAACTAAGGGCCTTAGAAGTGTGGCTAGAGTACTGTGTCTTTGGCCTTTGACTCCTCTTGGCCTTGCTCAAAGTGCAGCTCCAAACCCCTCATTTGGTCCCACCTCCCCGCTTCCAGCATCTCCCTACTAAGGGCTCAAATCTCCCATTGCTTTTCAGGCACCTGAGTAATTGCTCCAGAGGGAGCCATGTCCCTCCCACACCCTCCACCCATCCCACAGCTACCAGAAAAAAAAGCAGAACTATCCATCCTGTGCAAAAACCCCATTTTTTCCACTGGTGAGTTAAGCCTGCTGCTTGGCCTCCTGCAAATAAGCCTCTCTCTGGCTGTGTCAGTGTGGGAGCGCCCTGGCTTTTGGCTGGTACCTGTGGGGTCCTTAACCAAGCGTGGGTGCCGCTGGCAGCGTGGAGGTGGCATCATGGAGCGCTGCCAGGGTATGGCTGGGCCATCGTGGCCTGTGCAGAGCCCTCTCAGTGATGCGGTGGCCTTGCTGCCCAGTGCTGGCTGATGCCTGCATGTCTGGGATGGTGGCACAGGGACGGGCTGCTGTGGCTCTTGGGTGAGGGGAGTCTTTTCAGGGCACTGCAGGAGGCCAAGTTATGAAATTATTTAGCTTGCTGAGAGGACTTTGGATTAAGAAGCAGGTTTGTGATCAGGTGAGGAAGGAGTGTGGAAGTGTGATCTGTGGTAACAACAGAGCATTTGCCTGTTCATGTGCCTGTCTTCTACACTGACAAAAATCTTTTTGGACAAGGGGCATATTTCTACATCAGAAATTTAAAAATTCAGGGAGATGGAGAGAGATATTTTTCCTTCTTTGTTCTGACTTCTATAAGACAGATGAACAGCTCCATGGTCAGCCAATATGTCTTCCAAAACCTGGCCAGAGAACCCAGGTCTGACCTATTGCCTTTCTTTGTGCTGCCAAAACCCTGCAGGTTTCCCCAGCCCCATTTAAGAAATAAGAAGCTGTGACCATGGTTATTCATCAGTAACTGTATAGGATTTATTTTTGCCTTTTCCTGCCTTGACCCCATGTTGAAGCACTTGCGCACATGCACAGTGTTGGCAAGCTGAAAAACATGCAGGCTACAGTGAGCATTTCGTGTAATACCTTTAAAGGATTAAATATTTGAACAGTTCCATTAATCTTGCAGTTAGCTGCACTGAACTACATTACCCTCACCAGCGACAGCCGGAGGAACAAGTGCCCAACCACACTGCTCACATCTTTGCTCTGCCTTCCCGCTTCAGAGTCCCTGGTAATCTAATCTGGGGAACCTTTTACAGAGCAGACATCCCCCACTGGAGATTGCTTTGTCCTCAACATCCTTTGCAAATTGCTTATTGAAAGAGATCCCCTCTTATTACTTCCTTTGCCTTCCAGCGGGCAAGCAAGCTGCAAGCAGGCTGCAATCTGATTAGCAAACAGTGCAGAACATGAGAGCAGGGGAGTGGGAAGGCAGAGGGGATCCAGCTCCTCACCTACCCCATTCTCTATGTCTATCTCCTTTCAAATAAGATGCAAATCAGTGCCTTCTCGCATCATGACTGGGAGATGTTGGTCACAGGCCGTGTCTCCCAACCCATTTCTTATGCCAGCCAGCTTCTCACCAGCTTCACCAGGAGCAGGGATGAAGTTGCACAGGTTCAGCTGAGAGGTGCTGAGTGCCTTGCTGGTTTTCATGGGTTTAGGCTCTGGCTTAGATCCATTCAGCACACCTTGTCTTTCCTTGACTCCTCTGCAGTCCCTACTATCTACAGGAGAGACAGAACTGGATGAAAGAGGTGGTTCCAGTTCCCCAGCCGTGTTCTATCCTGTTGCAGGACAAGGACAGGGTATCTCTACTGAAATGAATGATGTATGACTCAAGTTGACACAGGTGGGAAGAGGAGAAGCTTTGTGTGTGAAGTATAATCATCTCGTAGTTTCTGCAGGCTGCATAATGAACGTACTAAGTGTAAAAATAATGCAGTTTCTTGTGATTCTGGAACACCTCCTCATTAAAATTGTACATTCGCCTTTCTTTAAAAAGTGACATATGAGAAAGTCCATATTGCATCATATTAAAAAAGCAGAGAAAAATTGCAAGCATCATCTCACATTGCTAGGTACAGCAAACACTGTTGGCATCCCTAATATGAAAGTTTTTAATTTAATAGTTTATATTCCATTAGCATTCCTCATCTATCAAACCTGAAGTGCATAAACATAACATGGCATACAGCATTTTGCATTTGCAAATACAGTGCTCCGAGGTACGTAAGAAAATATTTCTTGAGGCTTCAAAAAGCCATTTTCAACATTATCTTGTATTTGCAAAACTAAAAAGGAGACTGGAAGTGAATGGGCTGTACTGATATAATGAGAAACCATTACAGGGCTATGTTTCACAGACTCTCCACAAACATTAGTCTGTTTACCTACTGACCAAACAATTTCCTTATCTAATGATCCATCTAGTCTGTTATTGTACCACTCTCAAAAATGTCACTGGCACTTGTTTAAGAAGTAAGGAAGAAAACAGTGTCCACAGACACATTTTTCTGGAAGGAAGTGGCTTCCTGATGTTTCAGACTGTGATCAGCATATGATCAAACACTGATGTCCATAGTTGGTTGAATAATCTAATCAAAATTTTCAAATACTTAGAGGTCTTTAAAGATTTCTATTTTGAGGTCTAAAATAAGCAATCCCATAAAAGAGAACAAATTTTTAGCTGCCGGGTGTTGAGTGCTCTCTGAAAATTATGCTCCTCTTAAAGGAGGGTACAAAAAATCCTGCTTCCCTAAATCACTGCATGCTTTGGAAAATGCTGGCTGCTGCTTTTGGAGAAGATTAATAGCCTTTTGGGTTGTGTGGAAAATGTTACATCTCCTTTCACTTGTGTGCAGAAGTCCATTGATTCAGGCTCTCATTGCAGGTAATTCAAAAGATTGCACATAAAGTCCCCTGTTATGTATTTGATATTATACATAATAGGGGGCATTCTACTGGCCCATTTGCCACTAGTCAATAAAAAGCATGAGCAGTGGCTGAATGAAATTAAAGGAAGAAAAAAAATCCTTACACAACTATTTTGCTCCGCAGCACACAGCTGTCCAGCGGGACTGCTGCAGAAAGCCACTCAGGCGAGGTCAGACTTTAATAAAGGACAGATACTCTATGACTACTTGAGCTGCACAAGATAAAGCAAGAGTAATCACCCATGATTCAAGATAAAACCTGTTTCCCCAAAGCTCCCAACGCCTTCTTCCTCTCTGTGCACAGCAAGCACTACATCAAGACTCACCTGTCATTAGACCATGCTTGGACCATTTCCTGACTTATTTACAGAACAGCTTCTTTTGAAGGCAGATTTCATCTGTGGTGCTATGGATAGCATGATGGTCTATGACTCTTACATGCCCTCATAAGAAGTGGAATTAATTTAACACTGGGATGGCAGGTGCAGTATGGGAAGGGATCACTTGATCACTGCTTGACTACTCCAAATCATTGTTCTGTAGTCTAACCAGATATCAAGAGGTATTGCCTCTAATCCTCACCTGATTTTGTTCCTGGCTTACATGTCTGGTACCTGGTGGAGGTGCTCACACTGTGGTGGACTTACACGAGCCAGGGCTGATTGATAATCCTTCAGATGGTGAACAAAGTTTGTTAGCTTAGTCTTGTTGCCTCCTGACACAGTAGGCACCAGACTTCTCCCAGAGACATCTGGAATCTTGAAGCTCCTGGGACTGACTGGGAAGCAGAAGCTGCTCTCTGCACTTGAGAAAGCACCCAGCTCTACATGAAGAGAGCTCCAGGATACAGGTCTTTCCATAGTGCACTTTACTGCTCTTCACTGCACAATGTTTCAAGGCTCAGCCTGCATCCAAGCCTCGTGTTCAGCGAAGGAGCTATGGAAAAAACTCTGGTTCAAATATTCATGATACTTGCAGCCAAGTATGGAGGCTGGGATTTGCACTTGCATTTTATGCTTTGCCCTGTCTCTTTAATTTGGTTTAAACAGAACCTCACCCTGCATGTGAGAATCTGCACATAAATTTGAAGTAGGCAGTTGAGCCAAAAACCTGGATCCAAGCACTCTGTGCGTCATAGTGGGGAGCACTACAGATGTGAGCACAGAGAGCAGATGCTTTCAGACTAGGGAAGAACTGAAGTCAAACAAAATCAGTTGCATTGTGCTGATTTAGAGCCACCAAGAAGAGCTGAATGCCTTGAACCCTAAAACCTATAGCCTCTTCCAACAGCCATCAGCAAACACCTACACGTGCAAAGAGGCTGAATCATCCTCAACTCAGGTTGATACCTTCACAGCAAATGCACTCACAGATCACTAAAGGAAGCTCCTTATCAGCCAAGGATGACAGGACATCTATCAAGAGCCATGCACTCAAAATAAACTCATTCATGGTTGCATCCATTTCAGAGTGGGATTTGAGCCTTGTGTGCATGTCTGAAGCCTGTTTTGAGGAATCATTAAATTTTTAGCTCACCATTTCGTCTTCACAAGATGGCAATCCTGGTATTGTTCACATGCGACATGAAGCACTGTCATGTCCTCACCTCCCCCAGATCTCTCTCCTTCCACCCTCCATCTTCAGAGGTTTCCCATGTAAAACACACAGCTATGGCCAATAGCACAGTTTGTTTTGATAGATTCATCCTGTTTGCATCTCTGCAGTATTTGTATTTAGTGAAATACTTCCGCTGTACGCTACACATCTGGTTGCAATCTATTCTTCTGGTACTCATCTTTCACGCAATGTGCGCCCGTGTACTTGCTTCTTTTCCTTCAGAATTGTGGCATAGATGGAATCAGCTTCAGATAGGAGTCCTCTTCTGGAGGAGGCAGATCCTAGGCTTTTAGTTTGCAGCTTCCACTCCCTTTTGTGTGTGACCCATGGACTTCAGAGACAAATTGCCTCTGCCATTTCCTTCAGGATGTCCTCAAAATGGCACTATGAAAATTCCTCTGTAGAAATTCAATTTTCGGAAAATACAGGTCCTGCAATACAATGAACTAGGGTGCAGTTGGAATGTGGCAGGCTGAAAGTGGAGTCTGTTCAATGCTTCTGTGTGAAAGGAAAAAGCATTTCTGAGAGGAGATAGCTAGCACCTTTCAAGCACTGCTACTTGGTACAGAACTTAGTGCCTTTGGTCTTGCTGCAAATGCCCTTTAACTCTTCTGCCTGGGCTCTGAGTCCACAGACAGACCAAGACCATTAGATCTTTATTGTGTCTCTTTAAAGTGAGACATCCATCTGAGGCTGCAGAGCCAAATCATAGCCTCAAGCTTAGAGCCCTGTGGTGCTCTCTGTCAAGCATATCCCATGAAGAGCAAAGCATGCAGCTTGGGAATGACATAGGCCCATGTCTCTCTTGAATGGTCGTGACAGACAGTGAGACTCTGCTTGTCTTTCAGAGCCCAGGAGTATTCCCACCCATGCGCTGAGGGTCCTGCGGGCTAATGCTGGAGTCCCACACCTTTGCTGGTTGCTGCTCCTGGGAACAACAGTGTCTTATTTCACTGAAGCAAGCAAGAGTAAGCTGGCTAAAGACCAGCCTGAGGTGTGAAAAAGAAACCAAATCAGGAAGAAATCACTCTCAGTTTCAAAAGAAGTTCGTTGAGCTGGCCCCAAATCATCACACCTGGTGTGCCTGCTGCTATCTTAAATACCCACAAATGGAACTGAGGGCATTGTGTGCCTAAAGATACAGGGCAACACACACACATTCAAATAATTCTGTTTTACTGCAGTCAAGTAGGTGTGTTTCTTTTACTGAGGCCAGCACACGTTAAGTTTTCTGAACAGGAAAAACAAACAATAAAACCCATGCAACCTCACACTGCCCAAGACTGATTTCTAATTACAGTCACTGTTACAGATCACCACTGCTGAGGGATGCAAAAGAGAAAAGCTGAAAGATGATGGCAGAATCACCAGCAGCTTTCAAAGCAACCTGTGGACTGCTAATGCAGAGCATGGAAAGTTTTAGTACTTGGAGCGTAAGAGACAAAGAGAAATAAGGAAGTGAGGAGAATGTACTGGCCTGTCACACAGTCATTGAGAGGGCCCCAAATGAAAACTTCTCAGCTACATTTAGTTATTAACTAACAAATACGCAAATAACCTGAAATGTGTGCCGCTAGCCTGCCTATGAATAATTATAAGTATTTCTGTGAAGGGAAGAAAATAAATAATCCGAAAAATATCTTTGATATTTATTCAATAATTTGCTGAAATATTCACACCATGAACCAGAAGAGACCTGATCTCAATTATGCCAAAATAAATCTCAGTTTCTGTGCCCACAGAGAGTTGTAGGACCAGAATCCACATCAGTGAGCTTTTTTTACATTCTTTTATACTGGTTTTACGGTACATTTACTGAATCATTTTTACCATTCTTTTATACTGGTTTTATGCTATATTTACAGAGTTATTGCAGCGCAGTGGAATAGAGAATGAATCCCAACACATTAGATATTTATAGAAGAAAAGACATTCAATGCTAGCTAATACTTAAGTAAGAGTTGTGATACAGACCAGTAATACCACCTCAGAAACAGACTGCAATTACTAAGAGTTGTCTCTTTCTCTTGTTTATTAACTTTTATCTTGCAATTATTTGCTAAAGAAAGACTTCAAGGGCTGTCCCTTGTAGTCAAACTTATTACAAAAGCATGCATAGTTTTCAATCTAAAACATCTTAACACAGTTGCACAGAGAGGGATATGGCCTCCGTGGAGGCAGGTACCCAGGGGAACAGTGGTTTCAGGCAGGATTCTGCCCTGGTCAACATGGAACACCTCAGGGTTAAGAAGGGAAAAACAGAAGCAAAAGATATGCAAGTAATGGCAGTGCCTAGAATATAGCAGAGAGAGAGGACAGTGATCAATGATCCCAGCAACAGCCTGGGCAACCGCAGGATGGGAAGTGGAGCTTTAGTCTTTTTTTTTCTACCATCCTTTAATGGGTAGGATTTATCTTCCTTAAAAAAAAAACCTTCTTCACCAAAAGGACATTGAAGCATCGGAATGGGTTGCTGAAGGAGGTAGTGGAGTCATCATCCCTGGACATGTTTAAAAAATGGCTGGATGTGGCACTTCAGGAGATGGTTTAGTGTTAGGGTGGTGTAGGGCTGTAGGTTGGACTCGATATTTCTATGGTTCTATATCAGGCATTTAGTATTGGTCTTAGGTCATCGTCTAAGCTTGTGTAGACAGTGAAGATAGGGAACTGCTTAGTACAGGATTGATGCACTTTCTTCTCGAAGCGCTTTTTTCTGCCTCAGCCAGGTTATTTAGGGAGTTGTCTAAGTTTTAAACGACTGCAGTTAAGAGAGACAATTCCCATTCTTAATGGGTGGGACTTTTTGCTGGAGGTTTATATGTATTCCTCCAAATGAATTTGAATTTTGAGATGTTCTGGAAGGGAAAGGCAAGAAAAGCATGGGTATTTTTGCTGAAAAAAAAAAGAAGACCACGCTGAATTTTTTGCTACAAAGCAATCTCTAGTTGGGTAAGCCGCAGCACGTTCCAAGGGAATGAAAATTCAACTGACTCATTGTCTCATTCTCATATATGGCATATGCTCTACAGACAAATTTCTACTCCTGCTGCAAGACTGACTGAAAGAGATTTGCAATATGCTACCTCTCTCTGCCAGGAGGAGAATCTGGAGTGCAGCAAGAGAGGTATAGTGACCATACATCATGATCAACAGGAGAGGACATGATATGGTGCCTCAGTTAGAGCCTTCATTAAGCTCCCTGGCAGTACAATGGTGTCTGAATACCTGAGGTTTCATCCAAAACCACTCCTATTCCTCCCACTCCATCCAAATGAGAAAAACTTCCACCTGCAACATTGAATTTCTTATTTTGGAACTTCATGTACTACCTATCAGGGAGCCCAGTGACAGCATCTTTTTGGTGATTTTCCTTGTATTTTCTCGTTTAATGTGATCTTACCTTTCTCTCTCTTGTAGTTTCTCTTTTCTTCCATAACTACTGGCCCTTCTATGTCCTCACTAAAATCTTCAACATTTCTCAGTGTTGTCTTGCCAGCTTCTTCTAAGTCTCTTCTAACAGGCATGATCATTTCCACATCTCTGTAGCAACCTTCCCTATGCGCTTACTGACTCACAGCTGGGCAAGACTACCCTTATCCTAAACACTAATGTCTTTGGAAAAATGAAGTTTGCATTTAGATTTTTAGCCGGGAAAGCTGAATCAGGCCCAGAGTTTGATTGTTTTTTCTAGATTTTTCTATGCCATGTGATATTATTTGGCCCATATATTCTCCCTTGATGTTTCTATTTAGTATCTATTTGGTACCACCTTTTCCACATTTTGCTTTTTCTGTTTCCTTTCTGGCACACAAGCTGAACAGATGAAGGCATTTTTAGTCTCGCAATAACACCCTTTGGCGATATGGAGGAGCCATCATTTATAAATGGGAAAACGAAGCACAGAGAAATTTAGTGACTTGATCAAGGCCACAGTAAGAAAGCTGTAGCAAAAGGGGTGTCATGGTTTGAGAGCCCCAGGATAAAAGTTTTCTTGGGGCTGGTGGCACAGGTGGCAATCACAGTGGGAGAGGAGGAGCAGCTGTGCCTATGGTGACCCAGAGGGACCAATCACAGGATTCCTTCCCATGGTGCTCGCTATATAAGGGCCCCTAAGAAGAGCCTTGGAGCCTTTAGTGCTGCTGTGCTGGAAAGATTATTGTGGGCTGTTTGCCATGACCCTGTGCTGCTGGTGTTCCTGCCTCTTGCTTTCGTGCTGCAGAGGAGCATCATTTGTCAGGATACGTCACCTACCTCTGCCTCCTTGTGTGGGAATGGCATGGCTGCTCCAAGGTTGGTTTGTTTCCTGTTGTTTGGGTTTTTTTGTGGTTTTTTTTTTTGGCTATTATTGGGACCCTGGGCTCGGGCACTTCTGTGTGCTGCTGAGTACAATCCAGGACTCTTCTTGTTGGAGCCTATTAGTCATCCAGAATGTGAGGGTTCCATATTAGCATATTCATTGGTATCTTTGCATACTGTGATTTGTCCTCAAACCATGACCAGCATTGGAATGTCCTGAGCTCATGTCTAAAGTACAGGTATATCCTTCCAGGTAAATTAATGAATGTATCACTAGGCATTACTGATATACTAAAAAGTGGTTTTGATAGCGCTGTCTACTAGAAAATCCTAAAAACTTCACTCAGCATTGACCTGCAGCAGCATCTTTTATATTTTCTCATTTTTTTGCTCTCTTTATGAGGACAGAACAAATAATAAAAAAAAAAGCTGTGGTGACACATGCAAATGTTACTTCCCAAAACACTCAGTCCAACTCTGCCTCTTTTCAGGAGGGGAAAAGGCTTTTTTTTTTTTGAGGGAGAGGTAGTACTAGAGCATATTGGTGAGGAAAAATGACCATCTGACTTCTGCAGGCTGCCCTTTCAGTGGAGAAGAGGAAGAGATACATCTTCAGATGTCTCACTGAAAGGAAATGCAGACAGTATTACCAGTTTTTAGCAACACTCTTTTTTTTACTCTTTCTACTACCACTTTTAACATTAATATGTTGCTGTGCTCTTTTCTACTTCATGTAGCTTGTCAAGGACTTTTCACATTACCTAGAAATAGCACATAATGATATGTTTTCATAAAAATAAACTAAAAAGCTTGCTGCTGATGGTTAAACATTGTGTACTTAACTCCCAGGTATCCAGATTTTTGCAGAATGCAGCCTATATTGTCAAGAAGCAGTATGATTCTGGAAATCTTTGTCACAAGTTCTATAAAGCATATTAGATATTTCAAGTGTTAAGGAGCAGTTCTTCCTTTATGAAATGGCCTTTGCTATGCGTCGTTGAGGACTTCATACAGACCAGGTGCAGCAAAGTCTGCCTGCCCGCTCTGAGTATGTTGGTGCAGTGATCATTTAGTTGGATCTACGGGGTGAAATATTTGATGTTGTCTTTCACTGACCCTAGCTGGGTAACTGTGCATCGCTTCAGGTAGCATCAGGGTGTTCTCTGCACAGTGTCGAAGGCCTTTCCTGGATATAGGTTGCCAAGTCTTTCGGTTTTCTTGATGTAGAATACTTCTCTAAGGACAGCTTGTTAATGTATGGCCTTGAGCTAGGCACCTCCTTGAAAACCTGCCAGCCCCCGGTATAAGTGGCAGTTGTTGTGATGATAATTTTGTTGTTCCAACCAGCCGCAGTGTAACTTTTTTTTAACCATTTCAGTGTTCTTTTGTTTTCACCCAGGAAGTACCCTGGATGCTCACATGTTGACATTTGATTCAGATTTATCCTTCTGCAGCTGGGTTGGAGAACCTAAGATAACGGAGAAATTTTTGCAATTCGAGCTCCTTGGGCCTCATGCATTAGCACATTCCTTGCTGTTTGTACTGATTTTTAGACTCATTTCAGTGATAGAAGTGAAGACAACGTAAAATGATAGATGGACACATACAAGAACATTGTTGATATAAGCAACTTTCATGTTAAGGGTCATAATCATAAAATGACATATATTTGTGCCAATATTGTTTGTACAATATCATAAAATGCTGATTCTCTGTGTACAAAAATATCAGTTCACTTTCTGAAAATAATAACTTGAAGCAGACTAAATAGCTGATTCCCAGCATTTCTCTGTATGTATAACTGTTGAGATGTAGTCATTGTCTCTGGTTTCTCTTCACAATTGCTCATATCTGGAGCTACTTAGATCAACACTATGTTTTGGAAGCCTTTCTCTGCCCCATCCGTTATTTCCTTTTGGAATAGGAACCAATAGACTGTATTCATTAAAGGCTAAGCATCTTCCCAGCCCGTGCTGAGTAGCTCGACACACATGCAATTTCATCTTAAAAATATTTTTTTTTTCCTGACCTCACAGACATGACATATGCAAAGTTACAATGGTTTAATCCCCAGTATTACGACACTCTTCACTGTTTGTGATTCTGCTTTATAACCTGTTTGAGTGAGGTCTGCATTTATGCTTGTGCTGGTAAATGATCTGTGTGCTGCCTGTGAAGGAGCTGAACAAATTTATCTGAGAAGACATGATGGTTTATCCAAGTCTTGGCTTTTCAAGAGATCTCTAGAATTTTTGTTCTCTGTAGGCAACATGGGGATTGTGGTGGCTTCCAAGGCAGAAAAGGCAGCGAGTGTCATTGGGAGAGGACTCATGCTCTGATGGAGAAACTCCCTAATCCCTCTCTACCACACCAAATGCACAACAGCAACTATTCCCCGTGTCCCTTTTTTATGGAGCATATTAGGAAGGCAAGGAGTTGTTAGTTACAGGCTCAGAAAAGCATAAAAGCTCCTGCCCTCTGACAGTCCTGGTCTGCTGCTGTGAAAATCTTACCACCAGCAGGGATGTGCCCAATTCATCCAAGGTGTGTGTCACAGTGGAAGGGACAGCAACACACATCAGAGGGATAGTGAAGGATGATGTGCAGGTACAAGAGAGGCAGAGACAGTAAGACAGGGAATAGCTCTTGTTAGACTGGCCTATTTAGTTAGGAGAAGTAAATAAGCTGTCAGGCTTTAATCAACCACAGATCAACTGCCCAAGCAAATGGCTGCATAAACCATTAGGTCCTGGCACTTTTCCATCCAGCATTCATCTGAGAATTTTGCTTTATAAATATAGACAACTACTAGCTTTATAAAGAGGAGAAACTTCCTAAGGAAAATCTCCTGCTGGGATGCCTTTCAGTAAGAGGGCTTGAACTGCTCAGGGTAGCTACCCACTGATTCTGCAATTTGCTGCCTCATTTCATTTTCCCAGACTACTAGTACGTAATCAATAATATCCTGCAGTCCCATAGACAAGAAGTTCAGACAATGTACCTATCTGCGTTTGTGTTGTTTACTTTTAATTATGGATTTAATTATCTTCTAATTTCCTTACTTACTGCTCTATTGGGGAATAACACTGGATTAATCTGTATCCAGTTCTTATAATCTGGTAAGGAAATCTTTAACAATAAGAAATTATCACTTTTCTAATGCACATTGCTGGTGTAATCATGTGCAGGACTTGAGCTGTTTTCTTATGTGCTCTATTCCTGTGTTCCTTTATCTTGTTTTATCGAAGGTAGGGCCCGGGTGTGATATTCTACATAATGGTGAAGTTCAAGATCCCCCTGGAAAGCAGTAATTTATATTATTTTCTTGTCATTTCTTTTCCTGTGCCTCACCCTGTTTTAATACATTTAAGACATTTAAATACATTTAAAAAGTTTTTTTTACAGAATTCTTGCTGGATAAGATACTGATCAGTTATTAACACTTTATGACCTTTGGCTTTAGCAAGAGAAATAATAGGAACATCTAGGTAAGGCAAATATTAGGTGTTGTGCTCTTATTATAGCAAATAGTCTTTTATATGTTAACCAGCTGTAGCTCAACAAGTTGACACAGAATTGGGATAGTAAACACAAGACTGACATATTAACAAGAGAATTAAAGGAATTCACTGCAATTCAAAAATTGCAAAACCAGACACACAATATTCTTAAGGAATTAAAGGCCATAACTTCCCTGTGGAATGAGTATACTGTTACAGAGAGACATAAAACTGAGCTCATCTTCCTGATAAACAGTCATATAAAAAGGGTGAGGCTTTCATATTAGGTTGGATAGATTTGTGCTTTCAGAGTCAGTTATTAAAAAATATTGATGTGAACTGTTCCCAATGAAAGCAGTTAATGGTTGAATAGAACGTAAAACATCTTTTCAAGGCCTGTCAGAAGCAGTCTGATTTCAGAAGCTACAAGACAAAATCGGATCCAGTGTGACCTGCTTTTCTGAAAAATGAAACCACTTAATGTGGATGCCTAAGTGGGGATGGAGGTTCTGCATATAGATATCTTCATTATGAAGTTGAGTTTGACATTGTTATTCTCTTCTCAGCAAAGTTTTTTACTGAATATCTAGACTTGAATCAAATGTTTACACGGCGTGTAAAAAACCCATGTGTCCTATCCAGCTGTTACTGTGTCTGGTGAAGGATATGACTCAGTTCTGAATAATACATTTGCTTTTATCTTAGTCTTTAAATGAATAATTTTGGAATGTGAATGTAAAACAGAAGTCAGTGGTACTCAACTTTCATAACCATAGCACAGAGGATACATGTTCTAGCTCCAGAAGAGATTTGTGCATTTAAAATAACCAGTGTGAATTTCGTAGTACAATTAATAGAAGGATGTTACTCAAGGTAGAAACTAGTCTGGATTTATAACTCATGTTTGCTCCTTTCAATACAAAGTAATTAACTTAATTACTTTGATGTCAAGATAGAGTTACCCAACAAAATTAATGCCACAGTGTTGGGCAAATTCCTGTACTGTCAGTCATATGGCCATTGAAAACAGAATGGTTAAGAGACTGTGGACAAAACGTCCTTCCCCAGGCATGAGGCACTGACCTAGTCTTTCTGCCTTGAACAGGCTTCTTTTCTTCCATACCTACCAAATAGAACTTTATGTTACACTCATCTCACTACGTAATATGCAAATAATTTGGATTACTAGTCTAGATTTATGCAGAGAGGTGTAACACAGTGAAGGGAACTCTAGCTTGTTTGACTTAGAGAGGAGATGTATAAATTGCCAGTCAGCTTCAATAATTTAGTCTGATACGACACTGATGAAAGCTGAATAAACTGCCAGCAGCTATGGCCTTCTGCCCTTATGATCTAGAATTAAGACTTTGCTGGAAAATATTCAGTGGACTGTACTGTCTGACAGAAGCAGCTTATTACAGGGATATTATTACTACTCCATTAACAAGCATGTGGTGTTAGCAGAAAAGAAAAAAGTAATTCCCCTGGGAGGAGGCAAACAAGTTTAAAAGCTCCTGCCCCCTTCACAGTGCAATAAACTCGACAAGTTTGCTATGAACACAAAAGCCTGAGACATTAGCAAGACAACAACCATTAAGCTATTAATAGTTTTCAATTTTATTGGCTAGAGTTTTATACAGCATAACACAATTCATTACATCTTCCCTGATACATCTCAAGCTGGATCCTGAAATGGTTTTCAGTGTTAAATAATACAACATAGTAGACACTATAAATTACAGGAAATGGTGGTGTGAATGATGTTGGGTGGTGAATAATTTACAAAGACTAGAACAGAGCAAGGGGGCAGAGCAGTGCTAAAGCAAAAAGAAAGCAAAGGAGAAAAATAAGATTTCATGGGAGATCTGAAGAACTAAAGACAGACACATGAAGCTATTTCAGATGCCTTAAAAAGAATTTTCTAGACCAGAAATGGACTCAAACTGGTAAAATAAACAATTTGAGACTGAGGCAGAAATGGTCTAATTTGTGGTTCAAAACAGTCCAAGAAACTTTGAAACAAAAACGTCTCTGTAACAAAACCTTAGTATGGGTGGGGGATTCACTTTTCTGTGTGTCTCCAGGGAGGAAAGTATGCTGCTTCTCCAGTCCTGAAGAGGTCACTTTTTCATCTGGTTCTGGAGTAGATTCCTAGCAGCCCTGTCTGATTAACCCTTCCAGCCTTGCCTGAGGGTTTCACAGCCATATTACACATCCTGAGGACCAGGGCTATACCATGGATGAGCTTGTGTTACCCTGAGCTTCAGAGCTGCTGCCATAATAAAGAGACACAGGAGCACTTCTGGGTGAGTAATGAGCTATTAGAGACAGCTGATGTGCTGGCCTCTTGAATACAAGGCAAGAGACTGCCATGACATGTTTGCTACCGCTACCAGAAGGGTAATCTGGGATGTCATTGTGAAGTGTAATCAGTAGTAAATAATTAATTAATGGCTCTCAAGTAGGTTGAGTTCAGTATGTGCTGGTGAGGACATGAACAGAGCAATTATTAAAAAGCTTATGTGTTCTTGGTCATAGAACTGATAAATGCTCCAAAGCGCTCTTTGATTACAAAGTGGCAGGCAGTTCACTTGCACAGTGCATTTCTGGTTTTAATTGCCAATAAAAGATGGCTGTGCCCATGTTTGTCAGACTCCCTGAAAGCACTCTGCTGCCATTTAGTACTTGTGGGCACACTGGCAGAGTACATTTTCCTGAGTGTTTGGAAACTCTGATTTAAATGCCTGCAACATAATCTCAGCTCTCCTCACCTCTCCCTCCTTTCTCTAGCCTCCCGCCCCCAGATTTTACAGTGTCAGTCAACAGAGCACAAACTAGGAATTAGGAGATTTAACTCTTCTGCTGTTTACCTGATGCTTGGTCTTCAGCAGATCAGTGACATATGTGTAAGAGTTATTCCTTTGCTAGAAAGGAGGAAACAATGTAATCATCCACCTGCACAGAGCACTTTGATATCTAAGGATGAAAAGTGTTATTATTAATTTCTATTTTGGAGAGCTTTGCAAACCTGAAGAGCCTGATTTGCACAGTAGAGCATTAAATCCTGTTTTTCTACAAAGTAACAGGGAAGACAAAGCATAGACAGTTGATTCAATCTGGGGCCCCTTAGTGCTGCCGTTGCGATTTTGCACCAACAGAGTTATACCTACTTCACTACAGTGACAGTAGGGGCTTAGATTAGCAGCCAGGGCCATGACTCCCAGGTACAGATTGATAGTGAAACATCTTTTAATACCAGTACTTGAAATTCACTGTGTACACTAAAGAGAAGGTGAGATAATTTCTTGGTAAAGAAATTACTTCTGCAAAGATGAAGGTTTGTTACTGTGAGCTGCTGCCTGCTGGGTTCATCAGAGGATGTGAACAGAATCACTGCTAGCCCGAATTTGGGAATCCTCTGCTGCTTGTAACTTGCTCTGGGCTGATTGCCAGAGCAGTCTTGCTGGAGGCAGGGAACAAACACAAACGTCCCCAGACTGAGGAGGGAATTGAATCCCTCTCCCTAAGACAGCAAAAAATCGGTTGAGTCATCAGACTCCAGGGTGTTCTGGAACAGAGCACTCTGCCCCTCTGATGCAAGCTGTTCTCCTTCTGCATGACTTGGTTAAGCATTCCCTGTCCCAACATGTCTCTACAGGGCATGTACACTCAGAAGAAGAAAGGCAGTTTCCAGTCACTGCTCAGAAAGGGGCTTATGGAATAAAGCTACAAGTCTCAGAGGCTTCAGGTCAATTCAGGCTGGTGAACTGCAAAAGCAGAAGTGCCTCAATGAAGGCTGGAAATGAGTGAAGGCTCCTTGAGAGTGGGATGAAGAGCTGAGAGCTTCTTCTACCCAGTTGCTCTGGTAACAATCCTGAGTTGTCCAGCTGTGTTGATACTCCCTGTAGAATCAAGGGCATTTTGTTTGGGCTCCAGCAGCATGATCCCTTTGTGGGAGCTTAGTCCTAAGTTTGAGCAATGGTGACAGTTAGTCATTGCTTCTCCAAAGAAGCCTGCTTTCCTTTTTTTTTTTTGTTTTTGGTCTGTTGACCAAGTAAGAATTTTCTTCTCCTTACTTTGAAAGCTGAGGAGAGAAAGCTTTTCACCAAAGCCTTGCTCCATTCCACATACTTCTGATTCTTCTGAAGCAGCAACAGTTTCTAAGACTTCTGGGCAAAGCAAAAAACCTTTACCATAACAAATCTTAGGATGAAAATAGAGAACAGCAGCAGCAGAGGGCTATGAGCTTGTGGCATTGAATGAGTATTTGTGACTACTTTTCTGTGTCCAGCTGAAACTCCAGCAGAGTCCCTGCCTTTGGGATCTGGTTAAATAAATATTGTATATTACAAAGGAAACTATGCCTGCAGGATTCAGTCTTACAGATGAAAGCTATTTCTCACTCCTTCATGGACAAATGCAGGGTACTTTCTCCCCAGGTAAACCCCACACTGCACTCACTGGGGTACAGGGAAGTTCAAGAAACCCTAGAGAAGATAAATGACCTTTTCCTACATGTGTGTGTGTGTGCTGAGGTGTCTCACAGCCTCTCTCCTGTGCCTGGCACGTATTTTGAGAAACACTGGAAATCACCCACCTAAAGCTAGGGTGCCCTAACCTAGCAAGTAATACATGGGTGGATCTTTCTCCTTGCTAGAGTGCAGGTCCAGATGAAAACTGTTGAGTATTCGAGGTCAGGCATGATGGGGCTCTGAACACCCTAATCTAGTTAAAGATGTCCTTGCTCACTGCAGGTGGATTGCACTAGGTTACATTTACAGGTCCCTTCCAACACATTTTATGATTCTATGTGCTGGAAACTCAGGCATCTGCTGCATACAGGTACAGAGTTTCTCACTGGATGGCTTTTTAATGTCTGTTAAGGAGAAAATACAAGATGAGGTGGAAGAGAAGACTAATAACTTCATTCCAAACTACCGATTCCCAAGGCACTTTAAAAATCAGAACATTATGAAAAGTGATTAAACCTCTAGCCACAGGAGCCTGCACCCGGCTGCTCCCCTTCAGCTGTGGCCATGGTGGATCTCTGTCTTGGCTCCTGAAGGGCAAAGTGCTGATCCCAGTACAGGGCTACCTCAAAGAGGTTTTCAGAGACATATGAAGTGAAAGCCAGAGGAGTTATGTAGTATTTGGGTGGCAGGCAAAGAACAAATTGTCTTTGTCTCTGACAAGGAGAATTTTAGACAATTTGCCCTGATGTCAACACTGGCACTTTGGAAAATTGTCTTGTAACTAGTAGTGGGCTCAGCCCAGACCTTTGGGTTGCTGGTTATTTTTTGCAGCTCTTGAAACCATGCCTATGTAACAAAGAACACTGGGTTGCCTGCTTGGTTATTTGTAGGAAGTTCTAAGCGTGTGGTTCTGGGCCCTTTGATTCTGCAGATTTGGGCTCTATTTGCCTATCTTTATTAAGTGCATCAGAAAAACTTCATTCTCCCATAAAAAAGTAACAAAATAATTTTCTTTTGTGCCAAAACATTGAAAATAAATTTAAAACCTGTGGAAGTACCAAAAAGAATATTAAAAACAGGCCAGCTCAAGCCACTTCATTGTGAACAGAATTTCAAAATGCTTGCCAAAAGATGTTTGATGTTGACTTATTTATGATTCAAAATAGATTGCAACTGCAGATTGCAACACAATGATCGGCTGGAGCAGGCTTAGAGAACCTGGAAATTTGGTGTCAAGTTTTGATGTTGCTACACTAAAGCTGTATGTCCCTGAAAGAATGGCTTCTCTCCTCGATTCTAGCACTTCTCCATGGTGATACCAGTCTTTCATTGTCAAGAGCTTTGCAATGCTCACGTAAACAGTAACGCCGAAAAAAAAGGAGTAGCAAAAGTATTATATGTGTATGCATTGCTTATAGGAGGTAAGAAATATTTAAACATATTATATGGAGGGTGAATGTCAGATCCAAGTTTTGACAAAACAAATATTCATAGAGTGCTCTTTTGCCCTGCCAAATCTTCCTCCTCTCAGAACGCTTTGGTCTGAAAACCACCAGCCAGCTCCAAAGGAATAAGCTGATTCCTTGCTGGATACAGCAGATGCCCAACATACCACAGTTGCTGCTCTGTGCATATGCTGATTTCCCCAAAGACCTGGCCTGGGCTGCTCTACTCTGTCTTTTTCAGAGGGAAAAAGACTCAATTATTTTCATGCCACATGCACATGGTCATGCATGCTCGAGCCTTCACACTGCAAAGCTCTCATTCCCCTCCCATTTGAGACTCAAATCTCTTTAGAATTCTTTCAGAAAATATACAGTCCCTTAAGACTTGAGGATGTGCAGAGATGCCATAATCCCTTCAGTCACAGAATGTTAGGGATTGGAAGAGACCTCTGGACATTATCTTGTCCAGACCCCTGCCAGAGCAGGTTTACCAAGAGCAGATTCCACAGGATGGCGTCCAGGTGGGTTCTGAATGTCTCTAGAGGAGGAGACTCCACAACCTCTCTGGGCAGCCTGTTCCAGCACTCTGCCACCCTCAGTGTAAAGAACTTCCTCCCCATGTTTAGATGGAACTTCTTATGTTCAAGTTTGTGCTTGTTACCTCTTGTCTTGTCACAGGGCAGCACTGAAAAAAAGACCTGGCCCCATCCTCCTGATACCTGCCCTTTAAGTATTTATAGGAATTGATAAGATTCCCCCTCAGTCCTGTCCAGACTAAAAAGACCCAAATCTTTCAGCCTTTCCCCATAAGAGAGACCTTCTAGTCCCCTAATCATCTTTGTAGCCCTTTGGTACCCTCTCCAGCAGTTTCCTGTCCTTCTTGAACTGGGGAGCCCAGAACCAGACCCAGTACTCCAGAGTGGCCTCACCGGGGCAGAGCAGAGCGAGAAGATGATCTCCCTGGACCTGCTGCCCACGGGCTTCTTGATGCACCCCAAGGTGCTCCCCTCTCCCAGTTTTCATTCTTTTGGGAGTGGATTTTGGGGGTGGTGTTGGCAGGTTTCTTCTCTTTTCTTGTAAGAAGTGACTGTGCTTTTTTGTTTCCTGTTGAAAAACAAAAATACAAAAAAGAAAATTACTCTGTGTTTTGCTATTTTGTTTATTTATTACTTAGTTTGAGATGGAAACGAATTCTAGTTAGAAAAAAAAACAAACAGCCTTCACCAGCTTTGTTGCTCTTCTCTGGACACGCTGCAGCACCTCAATGTCCTTAGTGAGGGGCCCAAGACTAGACACAGGATTTGAGGTGTGGTCTCACCAGTGTGAGTACAGGGGGACAATCCCTGCCCTGCTCCTGCTGGCCACACCGGTTCTAGTTAAGGCCGGGATGATGCTGCCTCACATTCAGCCGTTTTTGTAACAACAGAAAATGCTAATACAGGAATGACATGTTTAAATGAGTGTGTAGCCAACAGAATCGTACTGCCGGTATTGAGTATGTTGAGATGTACATGGTTTTAATAGTGAAGTATGTTAAACAGATGAACAAGGAACAAAAGGTTGTGTTTAAGAGGTGGGTTTTTTGTGAGTGCTTTTTTTTCTCAGGTGCAATTTAGGCATCTGTAAGGTCTTCTTGTCTTGGAGGAGGCTGTGAGTATATTCTAGCAGGTTCTACTTTGGAGAGACCTTACCTTGATTTTAGAGTCCTAACTTACATCTTGCAGGGTTTTTATAGTGCAAACCTGTAACTTGGCTGTAAAGTCTTGAATGGGATCATTCAGATGTTTGAACTAACACAGACTAGATCTGCTATACTACACAGGAGAAAAGGTTTGACAGTCGACTCGTTGGGACAACTCTGAGTGAAACAATGACAAACTAGTCTTTGGGCTGATCTTCTCTAGCTTGTGGTAGTTATCAGCTCTTAGATTTGTCATTAGGCTCATGATCTTGCTTATTATAGATCTTAGCTCACATTTTTTGCCTGCTATCAGGGTAGGTTTTTTTTGATTTTTTTTTTTCTTGGTCATATATTCGTGAAATCTGTGTATTTGCAGTTTGTAAGCTCTGGAGGAGCCTGTAGAAGAACTGTTATATGTGATAAACTGCAATCTTGCTGCTATCTTCGTGATGTTAGGGATCTAGGGTCTTTGCTGACAGTCATCTGTGCTTTCATATTTCTGATTGCAAGCCTTTTAGTCCTGACATAATACATTTTTTAATTTTACTGCTGGGAATGCAGTTCTGGAAACAATGTCCTATGTTGTCAGTGCAGGGGTTTTAACACTGTAACCCTTTGTAACTCTTGTTTTATATTTCAGGTTTAGTGCTTACACACACATTTCCAGTCATAATAATTTCAAACTTAGAAATTTGGTTGCAAATTTATTGACTCTCAAATAGAGAATGACCTGGCAATTCCCTGTCTTGCTGCTGCTGAAGTGCATCCTTAAGTGCTGCAGATGACATTAAACCTTAGCCAGTTTAGGCAGTTTTCCAGCCTGTTGGCATGATGCATTGGTATTACTAGGTCCTGTACTTCTTTCCTGTAGTGCCTGATGAAAAGCAAAAAAAAAAAAAAAAAGGGGGTCAAATGAAGGGAAATAATAACAGTTCATGTTCCCATAATCTTCAGCCATCAGCTTTACAACAGTGCTTACCTCATGAATTTCAGCCTTATTCATCCTACTTTAAAATGATGTAGCAAAATCAAGTCTCTAGGGGCTCTTTTGAATGGTATTAATTATATCTAAGCCTAAGGCTCACCAGCTACAGACCAAATATACTAATATTCTAAGATACAAATACACTAGCCTGAATCAAGTTTCTCTGAAACTGCTGAAGATCTAGCTCAGAGAGGTATCTTCTTTTGGCTTTGCATCTCTGTTATTTTTAGGAATCATGTTTCATATTCTAAGTTTCACTTGTTTTTTGACACTACCAATGTTTTCCTGCTGTGAAATACCATAAAGTGCCAAGTGATTTATTTTTGCTGTATTCCTAGAGTTAGAAAATAGTTTAGAGGAAAAGGAATTTTAGACTGTTTTTGTTGCTGTCATTGTTCACTGATGGTAGGAATTCAACCTTTCTATTCTCTGGCAATTATGTAGAAAAATAATGAATATTTCAACATGAAAAATAACACTATATTCAAGTGCTGGTGAAAGACATATGATGGGAAGTATTAGAAATACAGTAAGAAAAGCCTTTGCTGTGTAATTCTGGAAGGGTTCAACATTTCTCTAGCTTGTGTTCCATTGATATTCTTAAGAGATTTGCTATGGAATTCCACAGTAACATTTAGATCAACACTGCCCACTTGCAAAAATTCTGCTTTTTGAAAATCTCTTTAATTCGTTGGCAAAACTTGTAAGATACAGAAAGTTTGACCTGCCACCTAAAACCAATGTTAGTGGGATTTAGGTGTCTGAACCCTGAATATACAAGATTAAGTAGCCACCTACTGCTGGAGACATATGAATGCATTTATCACTTAGTTTTTGATTGCAGAGTTGTCCTGGCATTCCCTTATGCTCAGTACTCCTGGGATCCAGGCACCCTCCTCTCATACAAGCTCCATTTTCACCACCAGATATGCAGCTGAACTCTGCCTGGGTTCCAGAAGGTACACACCAAAGCATTCATGTCCGGGCTTAGCATGAAATGCAACTCAGAAAAACACTGATCCTTGTTGTGTGTCCACAAAACACAAAGAGTTGCCGCTGAAGCACTTTTCTCCATTTAGTGACCTCCTCAGGCAAAGGGAATTAAAACCACCTCTCCAGTTTATCTGAAAAACTCTTGGAAAGGTGAGGTGTGAGGAAAATCTTTCCTCTTTCCATTGGAAGTGGATTAATGTGCAGGCAAGAACGCAATTCATAGGGTTAGAGGAAATTTAGGCAACATAGTTGTTTTACATCACGGTTATGTCACTTCCCTCATAGCTGGAAACAGTTTTGCTTGGAGCAATGAGTGGAAGGTGAAGGTATATCCAAGCCCAAATCCATATTTTAGTTCATAAACATTTACATTTGCAACACTTGTGAATGCTACAAAAGCAGCAATTGAAGCTGTTTCTGAAAGTTCTCAATCCCTCTTTATTAATTTCTATTTTTTGTACCAATTTACAGACTTCTGTAAACAGATAACTAAGTATATCTCTAATCTGGCTATTATTAATCTAGCTGTCTGGCTATTCATTAGGTTTATATTCAGAGTGGGATGGTTTTGAAATTTTTGTAAAAAGAGGGTGTTATGGCAAGACCGACAACTTAAATGTAATTGTTAGGTTTCTTAAACCAAAGGAGAACATATCTTTTAGCCTCTTCTTGATCCCATCAGTAATATAACTGTTACTTAAGTAATAAGTTACTGTAAGTAATATAACTGTTACGTAAGAGTATCTGCTGTCCTATATGGATCAACATCCTGCCAAATGCTGTAAGGCTTCATGATGATGTATCACAAGCCATGAAGAGAATGGTGTTAAAACAACTAGGAAAGCAGAGGCAACCTACTATGCTTCTTTTACATGTTTCTGACCTCCTAAATGTAATTTGAAAATCTGCGTATGGAACAGAGAATTCTATTATTCTTGAAAGTAGCGATGGTATTTTTAGAAAATCACATCTTCCTGTGTGTGACATGGAGGGTGGGATTAATGTTTCACTAAAAGTGAAATCTAGGGTAGTTTTTTAGCTTCTGGCAATGGTGAAAGCCATTTTCAGACAAACGTGTGATAAGCACTACCCACTTAAACTGGGTATGTACATTAACCATAGAGGCAAGATGAACTTCAAACTGGGCTTTGGAGCTTCTAATTTTTTTCCTACATAGCCTCCCAACATTTCTGTAGTCGGTGTGAGTTGCCTGCCCTTTTTTCCAAAGGCCATAAATCCTCTTCTCCCTGAGTGCCAGCCTAAGATCCCTGTTAAGCCCGGTAGGTTGTCTATGCCTCCAGCTGGATGGCTGTATATGCCATCACCACTGACGAGGTGGCTGAAGCTGAAGCATTACCTTTAATTACCTTGGCACAAGAAGCAGAGTTGATTACCCTTTGAAGAGCTCTTGAAATAGCGCAGGGGAAGAAGGTAAATGTACGGACTGATTCTTAATGTGTGTTTGGGGTAGAATATGCTCATGGAGCTGTTTGGAAAGAGAGGTTTGTTGTCCTCACAGGGATCATCCATAAAGCATAAAGAAGAAATTGAACAGCTTCTACAAGTAGTGCAAAACCCCGAAAAAGTAACAATAATGCATCGCAAAGCCCATCAATCTGGAAATACTGCAGTACATGTAGGTAATAGATTGGCAAATAAAACAGCAAAAGAAGTTGCAGAGAAAGACATCCTAGCTGTAATATCTGTAAAAGAGTTAAAGATAACATCCGAAGCACCAAATTATAGCAAAGTGGATGGAGAACTGGCAGTTGTCTTAAAGGCAACCAAGAATGAGAATGAGTAGTTAACAATCCCTGAAGCTCAAATTATAATTTTATCTCAATTGATAACTAAAATAACTGAAGAAAACTGTAAAAAAACACAGTGGAGAATAAAAGCTTTGATTAACAGTCTAAGAAAACAAGTGCTTAGTGTCAGAATGACTGAAATTGTCAAAATGGTAACTGAAAAATGTGTAATATGTGTAACGAACAATCCAATAAATAGAAAAAGGCTCCCACTAGATGTGAGAAAAAAAAAAGAGAATACTCCTGGTGATTACTGAAATAGATTTTTCTGAACCACTGAGGCAAAATGGCTATCGATACCTTTTAGTATTACCTAATACTCTCTTGGGATTGCCAGAAGCCTTCCCTTGTCACACCAACAAAGCTAAAGAAGTTGTTAAGTGTCTGTTAAAAGAGATCATACCCAGATTTGGGATACCAACTGGAATGTCATCAGATAAGGGTCCTCACTTCATAGAGCTATGAATTGTAATACAACAAAAAAAATGCCCTGTACATTAGTAAAAACAAAAAAAAATCACCCAACAAAAAGCGAAACATACATTACACGTCCCAGGCTTTAGAGCAATAGAAGAGGAACTAAGTCATGTTAAACTAACCACTTTAAAGAACACGGCTACTATAGATTACTTATTATTTGGACATAATAATGAGTGTGAAGAATTTAAAGGCATGTGTTGTTTTTACTTAAAAGCTTATAGCAGAAAAAATAAAACAATTACATACTTTGGCAACTGGAATCAAGAACACCGAGTATTAGATTAGTCTTGGTTAACTGGTTACCAAATTTAAGTTAGTGAAGAAAATTATTTGTGAAAATTATGGCTATAATTGTTGCATGCATATTACATTGCATTATGATGCAGTATTTACCCTCAGTAACGTCATGTGCTATTAGAATATGTCGATCAAATAACTCAAGATATTATTGAGACTATAATGAGTGAGATTCCTGAAAGAACTTCTCTGAAAATCACAAAGAGGGGAATTGGTACAGAATCAATAGCATTATTGGAGTATTTTAAACAAGTTAATCACAAGAACGTGGAACATTCAGGTGGGGAAGCAAAAAAACAATGAACTGCAATGATATATGTTAACCAAGCAAGAAGTTGCAAACCAGTTGACCAAGACCCGTACGCTGGGAGCTCAAAGATACCCATATATAGCAAAGGAACCCAAGAGTTTGCCAAAAAGACAACCTTAAAAAGACCACCAGGTGTCGCAGAGAACCATTGGAGACCCCCTGAAAAGACTAATGAGCATGCGTAATGAGGGCAGAGATTACGATAATGATTTTGGTAATTACTTTGAATATATATGATCATTCTGGGAAATAAAATGAATACGTATGCTTCTACACAATATAAGAATCACCTCAGGTGCTACAGGGCATGCATGATAGGTGAAATTATCTCCCTTGCATCCGATGCCACAATAAAGAACACCTGCCTTTTAATACTACATTGGTGTTAAGAGGTTTATTCCTGATTTTGGTGATAGTGTGGCTGGAGCAATTTTAGTGCTGTGTCTTGCTCTAGTGCTGTGTCTTGCTCCCCTCAGCATGCTTTTTCCAGCCCTGATGTCTCTGGAACTATTGTCCTTTTGGTTATCTGAAAAGTAACCCTGACCCTAACCCTGAATTTTAATGAATTTATGGCTTTAGGCTGCTATCTGTCTAGCCATGGGTGTCTCTGGTGAGAAAGGTGTGGCTCGAGTAATGTTGGTGCTGTGCGGTGCTCCCCTCAGCATGCCTTTTCCAGTCCCAGTATCCCTGGAGCTGTCAACCTTTTGGTTATCTGGAAAGTAACCCTTACCTTAACCCTAAATTTTAACAAATTTATGGGTTCAGGCAGTCTTTCTTATAGCCATGGGTGCTCCAGTGAGAAAGGTGTGGTTGGAGCAATGTAGGAGCAATGTCTTGTGATCAATGAGACAGAGTCTAGTTGGAGGCCTGTGTCTAGTGAAGTCCCTCACGAGTCGGTACTGGGACAAGTACTATTCAATATATTCATCAATGGCCTGGACGAGGGATTAGAGAGCGCTGTCAGCAAGTTTGCTGATGACACAAAACTGGGAGGAGTGGCTGACACACCAGAGGGCTGTGCTGCCATTCAGAGACCTAGACAGGCTGGAGAGTTGGGCAGGGAGAAATTTTGTGAAGTACAAGTGTAGAGTCTTGCATCTGGGAAAGAATAACCCCGTGTACCAGTATAGGTTGGGGACTGACCTGTTGGAGAGCAGCGCAGGGGAGAAGGACCTGAGGGTTCTGGTGGACAGCAGGATGACCATGAGCCAGCAATGTGCCCTCGTGGCCAAGAAGGCCAATGGCATCCTGGGGTGTATTAGAAGGGGTGTGGTTAGTAGGTTGAGAGAGATTCTCCTCCCCGTCTACTCTGCTCTAGTGAGGCTGCATCTGGAATATTGTGTCCAGTTCTGGGCCCCTCAGTTGAAGGATGGAGAACTGCTTGAAAGAGTCCAGCGCAGAGCCACAAAGGTGATTAAGGGAGTGGAACATCTGCCTTAAGAGGAGAGGTTGAAGGAGGTGGGTCTCTTTAGCTTGGAGAAGACTGAAGGGTGACCTCATTCATGTTTATAAATATGTAAAGGGTGGGTGTCAGGAGGACAGAGGCAGGCTCTTCTTAGTGATTTCCAATGATAGGACAAAGGCCAACAGGAGGTTCCACAAAAACATTAGGAAATACTTTTTCTCTCTGAGGGTGACAGAGCACTGGAACAGGCTGCCCAGAGAAGTTGGGGGGTCTCCTTCTCTGGAGACATTCAAAAATCAACTGGATGCTTTCCTGTGTGACCTAATCTAGGTGATCCTGCTTTGGCAGGTTGCTTGGACTAGATGGTCTTTCAGGTCCCTTCCAACCCCTAACATTCTATGAGTCTGTGTGATCCTGGAATTCATTTTGAGGCCAAGGACTATTGCACCATGGGTGTACTGGAGTAGAAAGGTGTTGAGGGAGCAATGTTGATGCGGTGCCGTGCTCCCCTTGGCATGCCTTTTGCAACTCAGCTGTCCTTGGAGCTGTAGGGTTTCTGGCTCTCTGAACCCTAACCCTAAAGGTACAGAAATCTGTGGGTTGTGGCTGAGATCCCCATTGCAACAGGTGGTCCTAAGGAAAAAGGTATGGATGGAGCAATGTTAGTGCAGTGCCATGCTCCCCTTGGTATGTCTTTTGCATGTCAACTGTCCTTGGAGCTAGAGGCTTTGTGGCTTTCTGGACTCTAACCCTAAGATTGGATTTTGTTTTGAAGCTCAGGACCATTGCACCGTGGGTGTTCTGGAGTAGAAACGTACTGAGGGAGCAGTGTTCCTGGAGCTGTTGTCCTTTTGGTTTTCTGAAGACATACCTTGACTGAAACCCTAAATTTAAAAAATTCCTGGGTTCAGGCAGCTATCCCTCTGGCTGTGGGTGCCTCCAGTGAGAAATATATGGATGGAGGAATGTTGTTGCTGTGCTCTGCTCCCCTCAGCATTTCTTTTTTCACCCCTATGTCTTTGTGTGCATTGGTTTGTTGATTATCTGAGAAGAGACCCTGATCCTAAGACAAATTTTAAGAAATTTCTGGGTTCAGGCAGTAGTCCCTCTGGCCATGGGTATATCCAGTGAGAAAGGTGTAGATGGAGGAATGTTGTTGCTGTGCCCTGCTCCCCTCAGCATGCCTTTTTTTGCCCCAGTGTCTCTGTGTTATTATTCTGGTTATCTGAAAAGTGACCCTGACCCTAACCCCAAATTTTAATGAATTTCTGTGTTCAGCCATTTGTTCCTATGGCCATGGCTGTCTCCAATGAGAGAGGTGTGGCTGGGGCAATGTAGATGCTGTATTGTGCTTCCCTCAGCATGCCTTTTCCAGCTCCAGAGTCCCTGGAGCTGCTGGCCCTAAATTTTAACGAATTTATTGTTTCAGGTTGCTGTCAATCCAGTCATTGGTGCTCCAATGAGAAAGGTGTGGCTGGAGCAATGTTGGTGCTGTGCTGTACTCCTCAGAATGCCTCTTCCAGCCTCAGTGTTCCTGGATCTCTGAGCTTTCTGGCTCTCTGAATGCTTAACTTAATCCCAGTTCTAATCGTAATCCAAACTATTAGCGCAGCTCGATAGCAAGGCTTAGGTCCCCATGATCGTTGCTGGCCCAGATAATAAAGTTATCCCTTTCCCATTGCTCCTCAGTTTCTCTTGAATTCCCAGCCTGGAATTGCATTCAGAATTTTAGTTTCTTCTAGAAAAAAGTAAGTTTTTAAACAAACAAACAAATAGTTAATGAACTCTGAGTATTCATACTTTTTCACACATGTCCTGGAAGCTTAAAAATAAAGTTTCCTTATAAGCCTTAGATAACAGAATGAACGTTACACAACAGGTGTTTGCTCCGCTTGATAGGGGAGAAATTTTTATTTTATTCTTTATATTACTTCCAGTGTTTATGAACTCTCTGGCTGAGTTTAATCGTGCTCTTACATTTTCCCTTTCTTCTCACTGTACCATTCAGTATTAGTATTTTGCTGTTCCCTTTATTAGGTTTATATAATGCAATTGCAAGTGAAACATACAATAGGTAGGTAATTAGAGTCCAGACATTTCAATTGTGTTGCTTTACAACCTATTCTATTAACTGATGTTGATGAGGAGCTCCAATAAGGGACTGGAAGACTGGGTATTACCCCCAGCTCTGCTGCTGAATAGTTTCTGCCATTTTCTCTGTCTTAGTTCACTCGTCAATAAATACAGAGTGCCACACTTCTCATCACTGTTGAGCACATTACTATCTACTGATGAAAAAGGCTGTGTGAGACTATCGTATAATCAAGAAGGAATAAAGTAGGTGAGAGCGGAAAAGTTGCACTAGATTACAGACAAGATGAAACAGATTATTCCCATTCTACCTCAGATTCAGTATGTTTCAAGGGAAATAAAAGATATGACATCATGTAGCCTGCATACATAAAAATAATAAAAAATTCTTTCCACACAGTAGCCTTCTTTGGATTATGTACACTGATACAGCGGTTAAAGAAATCACTTTTTATTTCTTGCAGTGACAGTTTGCTTGGTTCTTGTACTTGACCTGGTTTAGATACTGAAGCCAGAGCACAAATATTTTCACTCTCAGCTTGCCTTTATTTGCACTCGAGTATTTCTTTCCTCTGAAAACAGCACCAGTGAGGAGAAAGAAGAATCTGTGAGTGCAGTTTACTGAAGCTGCATAAATCTTCTGAGGTGTTGGCTCAGAAAAGAGAGACGCAAGGCACTGTGGTTTGGCAACAATAGACTGAAGAGAGATGGATTTCTATTCAAATGGGCTTCTGGGCCTCAGTTTCTTTCAAGGGAGCTTCATGTGTAGCACAGTATCCACTGTTCCTTTCACCAGTGCCAAATCCATTAAACTAATAATAATAATAATATATTTTTTAAAATCCCATGTGGAAAATGTACTAATCATCATGCAGAATATTTTTCATTCTTCTCCCATGGCTGATGATACAAACTGTGGTTTGACCTTTGAGTCAATAACATTGAACATGAAAGACCTAGGAAGGAATCAAATGCTTTTGTGTGATTCATAAGATATCTATTCATTCATTCATTTCTTCATTCATTCCAATTGCATTTGCAGAAAATGCAGAACGGCAGAAAAGTTCCTTGACTCATAGCCTGGGGTTTCCTTGTAATTTGCTGAAGGAAATGCTTTTTCATTCTGTTGCATCAGATATCCTCTAAGTGCTTCTCAAGGGACAGACAACTAAGGGGGAGGTTGAAAGAGGAGAGCAGATTGGGACCCTGCTTTGCACCTTGGGTTAAGCCCCGTTCATGGGCTTGGTGGAGGACACAAAGTGCATCATCTCTGCCACTTTCTTCCCCAGCTCAAACCAAGCTGGAGAGGGGTTGCAGTGTTTTTTGACAGGTCTCTGGCCCTCTCTAGTGCTGGGGAGTGCTCTTCCCCAGAGACTGCACTGCCTTTTATGTGTTGCACTTGGCTGGCCCCACCCTTTGCTGGCAGGGAGCCTCTAGCAGGGAGCCTCTAGCAGCAGTGGAAGAAAACGTCAGCAAGGACCTGTTGCATGGCTAGGCAAAACTAGGCAGGCAGCCAAGAAAACTGATTCACTGTTGGGTTTTTTTGGTGATGTTATCCCTGGATGTATCTTTTGCAAGCTCCTAGCACCAATTCCAGTAAAAAGCAGGTAACTGTAGTTTTGCAAATCAGTACAAAATGATCAGCTCCTCTGTGCCCATGTCAATGTGCTTTTCTTCTTTCCCCTGCGTCTGTAATCCAGCACAGCCTCCTTCACAGTCACTGCAGGGATCAGAGGGGCTTTAACTCATCAGAGAACCAGACAAGCAAGCTTGTAGCTTCTGGTGACAGCTGCTTGCTTTCCCTCATCACCACATCCCTCAGCTGTTCTCTGCTCATAGCCATTTGGTGATTGTCTAGCTGCTAAGGAGCTGGTAAGTGTTAGTAGCTGCTTGGCTGCCTGGCCTATATATGACCCACTTTCTCTCACCCCTGTTATATACAGATGGCTTCTCACCAGTGGTTTGGACCAGTATCTGTATTTTGCTTTATTCCCACTCCAATCCTCCAGGTAGCAGCATGTTCTTTTATAAATGAATCTATTTTGAGGACAAAAATATTGCTCTCCTTTAGCCCCTGTATTACTGAATATTCTGCGTATTGATAAATGCTCTTCCAAGGGACACAACTACACACATCAAGCAGCTGAGCCATTAGTTTGCATGAAGTTGTTGAGATTAATTTTTTTTTTCTGGTGGCTTGAGGTGTCCCTGCAACCTTATATTCTTTTTCCTTTCTTTTTTTTCTTTGTGTGTGAAAAGTCACAAGACAGGATGAGTTACATGGGAAAGCCTATGAAGGAAAGTGAAAGAAGTTATCATTCATTCCGACTGGCTACCTTTGGCACATCTTCTCCTTCCTGTTGTTTGCATTAGAAAAGGCCACATAAGCTGGCCTTGGAGGGTCATCGCCCTTCTTTTTATTAAGACATTAAACCAATAATAAGGTTGTCTGCTGAAAATGCAGAGATGAATAAATGATTTATGAAGTGCTTTGCATAACAGCTTGTGAGGCCTGGAATGAGTCAGTCTTTCCAAGCAGCCATGGCAGAATTATCTCCTTGCTTTCTTCCAGTCTCCAAATAAAAATCTGGCAAAACCCCAGATCTGTCCAGGGGCTTTATCTTCATCTGCTGAGAGGCAGAGTATAAGAGTAGGTGATCTGAGCTTGTGTGCACCAGTTGATGCCACCTCTGGCCTGTGTGACTGGCAGTATCCTGCCCATATTAGATCAAGACCGCTCCTGAGCTACTGAGTCTGATGGAGAGGCAGGACCTATCACCTAAGCCAAAGTGCTGTGTAGCCACTCTGGGCATGAGCCACACTGTGCCATGGCCCAGAGCTGAACACTTTCTGCAGCCAGCCGCAGCTTCTCATGTCTTGTTTTTTCCACCTCATGTCATCCAAATATCCCATTAAACATCACAACTGTCCCCATTCACCAAGCTATCACTCAGGTTTCATTCATGACCCACCTCTTCTAACAGGCCTCTATAAAGAAACTGGCTTAAAAACCTTCGAACCCTTGGTAAGATACAGTTTCTTGGATTTTATGATGAGACATCGATATCGCCCTGACCATTTAATCTTGGAGCCAAAAGCTTTCAGAGTACTTTATGCTCAGCTTCTGACATAAGTCCAAATCCCACAGCTGACTCCACATCATTGAAGCTCTATGCCTACAAAGAGCCTTAATATTTTTTACCTGGCAATAGATGGTGCTCTTTCTGTAATTATCTGTCTCCGAAGTCCCTGCATATACCTTTTTTTTCAGTTAGAACAAACATAACAGATTATCTTTGGGTTTGGACATTACAAGATACAAGCAGCAATAGTAATAAATGACCTCCTGAAACCAAACCTGCAGCATAGATAAACTGACTGTTACGGCTGATCTGCAACAAGGACTCAGAGTGGATCCTCAAATATTAAAGTGCTCAGGTGATGAGGGGCATTTAGATAGACAGATAAATACATAGAACAAGTTACTGACATAATAAGGAATGATCCAAATCTCTTCCCTAGCTTGCACCAAACAAAACTTCTGCTGTCTCAGAAGAGATTTGTCATGGTATCCTCTTCATTCTGTATTTGAATAAAAAGGAAGGAGATGTTAAGCAGCATCAGGCAGAATTCTTTCACGTTTTCTTTTCCCCTATATTCATTTTAACCCTTTGTAAAGTAAAGAGAAGAGTTCTGGTATTTTTTTTCCAGAACTTACAGAAGTCACAATTGTAACTGAAATCTGATACAGTAGTATTTCCTAGTCAAGCTTAGGGGAGGAATAATCACAAAATACCTAAAAATTACCCCTCAAATAAAACACAATGAATAGCATTTAATATAGGGTATTGACTTTAAAGCAAATAGTGCAAAGTCATAACTTTTTGGCATGGCTTCCTCCATTCCTGATGTTATTTATACCCAGATCAAGGGGTTCAACCTGACATTTACCTTCAGTACTATTCCATGCACATAGATTGCATAACATGTTTAATTTTTAAAGAATCATTGAATCATTTTGGTTGGAAAAGATGCTTAAGATCATAGAGTCTGACCATTAATGTAATGATGCTAGGTCCACGACTAAAGCATGTCCCTGAGCACCTCATCTACATGTCTTTTAAATACTTCCAGGGATGGTGACTCCGCCACTTCCCTGGGGAACCTGTTCTAGAGCTTAACAAGTCTTTCAGTGAAGAAGTTTTTCCTAATGTACATTCTAAATCTCTCCTGGTGCAACTTGAGGCCATTTCCTCTTGACCTTTAGCTTGTTACCTGAGAGAAGAGACCAATCCCTACCTCACTGCAACCTCCTTTCAGGTAGTTGTAGAGAGCAGTAAGATGTCCCTTCAGCCTCCTTTTCTCCAATCTGAACAACCTCAGTCACTCCTAGTAAGACTTATTCTCTAGATCCTCCACCAATTTTGTTGCCCTTCTTTGGACACGCTCCAAAACCTCAATGTCCTTCTTGTAGCGAGGGACCCAAAACTGAACACAAGATTCAAGGTATGGCCTCACCAGTGCTGAGTACAAGGACATGATCACTTCCTTGGTTCTGCTGGCCACATTTTTTCTGCTACAGGCCAGGATGCTCTTGGCCTTCTTGGTCACCTGGGCACACTGCTGACTCATATTCAGGCAGCTGTCAACCAACAGCTTCAGGTCCTTTTCAGCTGAGCAGCTTTCCAGCCACTCTTTCTCAAGATGTAGCATTGCATGAGGTTGTTGTGACCCAAGTGTAGGACCTGGCATTTGTTGAACATCATGTAATTTGCCTCAGTCCATTGATCCAGCCTGTCTGGATCCCTCTGTAGAGCCTCCCTACCGTCGAGCATATCTGTGCTCCTGCCTAGCTTCGTGTCATCCACAAATTAACTGCCGGTGCACTTGATACCCTCATCCAGATCATTGGTAAAGATATTAAACAGAACTGGCCCCAACACTAAGCCCTGGGGAACACCACTCATGACCAGCTGCCAACTGGATTTAACTCCATTCACCACCTCTCTTTGGGCCCAGCTATCCTGCCAGTTCTTCATACAGCAAAGGGTACTCCCATCCAAGCCATGAGCAGCCAGTTTCTCCAGGAGGATGCTGTGGGGAATGG
>NW_009714323.1:0-17585 GCF_000703405.1 Apaloderma vittatum | reverse complement strand
AGCCAATGCTGACTGGGCCTGAACCCCTGGTTGTCCTGTATGTCTTGCAATGGCACTTGAGATGATCTGCTCCATTTTCTTTCTAAATCAATTTTACACTTGAATGTCAACTCAGAGGACCTGTTCCTCAGACTCCTTAGAGACTGAACAAGAGTCTTTACAGACTGACTGAGCAACATCTCAGTCCTTTTCTCTGGTGCGTTTGAGGCCTCCAAATATACTCCTTAAAAATGTCCTTGGGTGCTCACAGCTTGCAGCATTGAGCCCTTCAGATAATGCCTGTCTTCCTTTGCAAGCGTAGCGGAAATGCATCATGTGTAGCTTCTCAAGAGATGCATCTAGCTGCCCTACGTCAGCCAATAAGGTCAATGTCACTGCTGACTCACTCCTCTTTTGTCCTTTATCCCATGCTGTGAGCCCTGCTGCCCTGTTGGGAGTGCGGCTGGGGAGGCCTTGGTGGCGCCTCACCCAGTGGTCTCAAGTCTACAAGAGCTGTCCAAGAGCTCTTACCACCTACAGCTACACATGACCAGTTCTTAAAATAGGAGGAGGGTCTTGCTAAGGTGATGTCTTTGGTGAAGCAGGAAAGGTGGACTTTTGAAGAGCAAGCCATGCAACATGAGCCAGGAGCTTTGTGTTCTTTCTTCTTCCTTCTGCATCTTTTTTTGCTGGCAGGTTATACTAGTCTGTTAGCTTTAAAGCTTCAAAGTTCTCATGTTCCTTCTCTCCTGCTGCTTTTCCTCTCATTTGGACAAATATGCTGTCTCTTGTTGCTTAGCTGCTTCTTTTTTTCCCACTTCATCAATATATAAAAATATAAGAGGAAAAAAAATGGTAAAAAGGGCAACTTGTGAAAATATTAATATGTCTGATTAGGGTTTTTTTTAGCAAATCATAGAAATATCACTGACTTCTAAGAAAAATCATTAAGTTAGCAGTGTTTAGATAAATACTCTCCCTGTAAAACCCCTGCTGTTTTCATAGGAAATATTAACATTTCTGACTGTTAGTGTTAGAACTTCATGAGGAACAATCCAAAATGCTTAAAGGAATTCTAGACCAATTAATACTTTAGGCTGGAGAAAAAGAAAATGTCTTATAACTTTCTATTTTTTTACCCTTGTATTATAATATGATAAATAAATAAAAATTTGAAATGACAAACAGCAAGAATGACATTCTTTGAATTTTTTGAGGGGAAACATTCTGTCAACAGACGATCAGTTAACTTTTAGCATCCACCGACATTAGGTATACTGTGAGGAAAAGAGTATCATGCTAGTGACTTAGAAATGGTACTCCTTACTGAGTTAGCAATATTTCCATTGCTCCTAATACTCTTATTTTTCAGGAGAAAATAGAGAGGTGCCTTACTGCAAGGTCTAGACTACAAAGGCTAAATCCTATTTTCATTTATATTTCTGTAAAGCATTAGTGTCTCTGACGAAGTCAGTGGGATTATTAAATTTATGCCAATATAATTAAGAACAGGTGGTTGGCCTGTGATATCTAATGCTCCATGTACACCTAGTGTGTCGTAATTGGTAATCACTGAGAAGTATCTCTGAAGAAAGCACACAAAAACATTTCAGTGGAGAACACAGGTGTACTCAAATAAAGCAACAGTGAAATCAAATGACCTTTCAGTCTGTTTATGAGAGACTTTGTCATCTCTGCTTCAGAACATCTGGAACAACAACTAAGAGAACTTAATCTATATCCCAGACTCTTTGCTTCAGTGATCCAAAAATACACATAGGCTCCTCAGCTTTTGTGGTCCTGCTTGTTTTCACTCTACAGGTCTGAACACTTGAGGAGCTTATGTCTTTTGCATGCTTAGAGTGGGCTCTCATCAGCTCTTCCCTGGAGAAGAATTCATCTGTAATACATTACAAGCAGTCCTTGAACAAAGATATAAAATGGATAAGGATTAGCATGATAAAAAAGAAGTTTTTAGTTGTTTTTTTTTTTTTTTTTCTGTTGTATGAGGAATAGAACTTATCCCTGGTTTACAAGCTTGGCTGCTTGTCTTAATGCAATAAAATCCCAACAGGATATCCATCCTGTCGTTCTTTGGGAACCAGTGGGTTGCATCACTGAAAAAAATCATCACTAACTGTCCTAGTCATACCTTGTCCTCACCAAGGTAACACTTAGGTAATGTACCTCCTACATTTTAGTGATGTTACAGGGATGGATTCATGGGATGAAAGTTTTGAACCTCAGGAATCTCTGAACAGATAGATGCCATATAGAAGGTCCAATCTTTTAATGACAGGTTGAGTCACACAGGGATCCTGGTGCCTCGTTCTTTTTTTTTCCTTCAGGGAGGCAGAGGGAACCCTGAACTCTACAGGGGCTCAAATATGCTCAGAACCTTTATTAAGGCAAGTCCTAAATGAGTGCCAACTGGCCCCTTGTCACAGTGTCGCTGTGTGTGCTCTCAAGCTGTGGGATATGCGGCACAGTCTGTGCTGGTTTGGCTGGCGCTGGCAGAGGAAGGCACTGGCATAGAAAATCATCGGACACACTGGGGAATCCTGCTCACTCCCAGGACAAGGGATGCTAAATGTTGGTTCCTGCCTTGGTCTGGCTCCCCAGCTGGTGTAAAACCGCTGAAGCCAAAGGAGCCAAACACTGGGAGAGCATAAGGTGGCACAGATCCACCAAAAGAAGTGGAACCACCACAAATGCTGCTATTAGCCTGTAATTTGTCTCCTGTCAGCTTTCCCTGGGCTTGACTTAAATTACTGCTCCAGAGGAAAAATGACCCTGTTTTCCAATCCCTACAGCTATCCAATCTCTGGTTATGGATTTCAGTAGCTCTTTGGAGGGTGCAGTTCAGCCTGTACATATCTCACAGCAATTATGTGTACCAGAAACTCTGCTTAATCCAATAAATGGCTCTAAGGCAGGGGGAGAGAGAAGAGGATCGCATTCTGAAAGGATGCAATTAAAGCTTTAATGATAAATACAATAGGTTGGAAAAGGATAGAGGAAAGGAAGCTTCTTATAGGATTTTTAGTTTAGAGAATTATTTAAAATTATCTACTGTCAGTGTTTTCCTAGCTGTGTGAGATGTCTCACTACTGGCATGCATGCCATGTTATATAACCAGGTATTTAGCACGCAAATATAAGTGACACGTTATGGAAAATGGTTTATGTCAAATAGTGGCACACTAATATGGGAATGCTAAAAGCCTTCCCATGCTTCAGCATGCAAATCCTCTTTTTTCTGTTGCTGCTGGCACTGAAGAAAGTGATACTGCTAAAGTGGCCATGAAAACTTGCAGACACTAGATCTATGGCTTTGTTTTGTCCAGTCTCAGAAAGGTCAAACATTTCCACTAACTTCATCAGCTTAAAAAATATTTCATTGGCTGAAGGGACCCCCAGCATAGTATTTTAAGTGAGCCTCAGTTTAAATTTTTCTGTCTTCAGATTCACTAAACCCAGGTACTTAGCGATATCAGCAGCTTCAGAGAATGTAATTCCTGCCCATAAATAGCTTTGTGCCTCTTTTGCACAGGAAACAGTTAAAAGGACTGGTTTCTGAAGAGAAAAATGTCCCATTTAATAATTTTTACATGAAAAATACTGGCTAAGATGGTGAGTCACTAGTAACAGCATTAGTGGCTTGCATTCCGAAGAGCTGCCATAGAAAAAGCATGAAGAGTTAACCTAGTAATAAAAGTTTCACAACCCATGCAGCTTAAATTATTCACTGGGACACAAAACCGTAACCATAAATTATAATGCTATGAATGATTGAAGGTTTCTAACAGGCGCAATGTAAAAAGAAATACTTTGCGAAACCGAGCCATTGTCGGACTAATTAAATGTCTTTGAAAAGGTTGTAATGCCCGACTCTGAATTCCCTCATCTCTGCAGGTGTCTTTAGAAGTTAATGTCTGCTGCCAAAACTGGTCAGGCTTGAGCTGATGTTCACGTCTGTTGCTTGTAACCCAAAGCAAGCCCAGTGAAGACCTTTTGGGCAGAAGCTGCTTTCCCTGGGAAGGAGCAGGAGGCAGGAGAAGAGAGTGGCTGGACTCAGGTCGACGCAATCCCCGAGTGGCGCAGGTATCTGTCTCAAAATGGCGTGAAGGTCCATGAAGACAGCTTCTTATTCTGCCAGGAAAAGGTCTCGTCTCAAGAAAAGAGTGAATTTGCCCAAAAGGGTTCTCCAGAAAGTCTGATGAGCCATAGACTTCTGCCACTCTGGGTTTTACTTCTTAAGTGGAGCTGAAAGTGGGTCTTAGGGTACAAGGAAAGCTCTAGAGTAGGAATAACCTTCATATGGCTGCCTGAGAGCAGAATTCCTACCACTGTGTCACTCACATGAACTTAAGAATATAGGGGCTGACAGGAAACCAAGAAACTGTGCTGTAGGTTTGAATAAAAAACCCAAACAATGGACAAGGCACAGGATATGTGTAAAAACTTCCAGCCTTCAAGACCCAGAAATCTTAGGACTATTGCAGGAAAAAAGAGAAACAGCCACTTTCTGCTTAGAAATCTTGGGTTTGAGCTGGTCTCTGAAATAGAAAATAGTAGGGAAAACTGACCTTAAAAAACACTGAGGAGAAATTGACTCTTAAAGGATATGTTTTTTAGCATTTTCAGTGTTGAGTAATGTCTATTCTTGGGATGCTTGCTGTATTGTATTGCTGTATTGTAAAGCTTTACTGCTTGCACTCATGTGATTTTGAATGATCACACATTTTATCTGAAATAAAGAAGATCTGTTGCTAGCTTCCATGTCTGTGGCAAGCAATTGTGACTTCAAAACCCACATAAAATCTTGGGAAAGTAATTTAAACACCTAGGAGTTCATTTCATCATAAGATTTTGGGTCCTGACTGAGAACTTGTTTCTGGCAATACAGAGGCAGGTTTTCCAAGGAGATTTGATGCTAGCAGAAGCCTTTGGCCAAGAACTTAAGGAGCATTACCAGCATGCATAAATATACAACGTTTAAGCATTTCCCCCTTATTGGCATTTAAACCCTGAAGTTAGATGTCTGTCTGTATTCACTGTGCAGTCTGTGGGGAGAGATACATGGGGAGAGATACTGCGACCTGTACACAGTCCAGCTATGGTAGCTGGGTACTAAGCTTGAGCTGATTAACCTTGTCTATTAGAGCTGAATAGCAGAGGTGAAGTGCTGTGCCGGATGCTGTCCTGGTTTGAGACCACCAGGATAAAAGTTTTTTGAGGCTCTTGGCACAGGGGGCAATCACAGGGTGGGAGGGGGGCAGCTGTGCCTATGGAGAGGAGAGGGTGGGTCAGGCGACCCAAATGGACCCATCACAGCATTCCTTCCCATGGGGCTCAGTATATAAGGACCCCTGAGAAAAGCTCTGGGGCCTTTAGTGGCTGCTGTGCTGGGAGGATTACTGTGGGTTTTTTGTCCTCTTGCTGTGCTTATGCTGTTCCTGCCTCCTGTTTTCACAGGGCAGAAGAGCACAGTTTGTCAGTACAGGTTGTCTTCACCTGCCTCTGTGTGGGTGCAGCACAGCTCCTTTTCTATTGTTTTGTTTGTTTGGTTGTGTTTTTTTTTTAACTACATTGGGATTCTGAATTTCAGTGATCCTGCCTGCTGCAGAATTTAGCCTGGGAGCTTTTATTCTTCCTGCTTGTGACCTCGTCGTCATCTGGAAGGTATGAGTCCTATATTAACATATTCTATCTTTGAGCATATTTGCATGCCGGCATATATCTGTATGTAGTTTGACATCTTCATTGTTATTGTTAGTATTATTCTTTTTTGCATTAAGCTGGTTCAAGGTATTTTCAGCCTCAAAAATCTCTCTCCCTGGTTCCCCTGTTAGCCTCCCTTTGGAGGGTGGTGGGGAGATCAAAGTTTAGTGGCCGGTCTAGCCTTAAACTTTGAAAGATGTTTAGCATGTTCCACATATTGGGTTAAGCTGTGAGCATGGGGAAGCCGACATGGGTCCCAGACCCCTCAGAGGTGATACCCTACATAGCATGGCACTGAGAGCCAGCTGATGGGAATCTCCAAGCTCAGAGGAGTCAGTCTGTTCTGTTACAATGGGTTACAATCATCACCTGGCTGAATCTGTGGAGCTGGTACTTTGTGGCCCTGATGGAAGTCCCTAGGAAGTTTTTAATCCAGAATATGAAATAGGTGCAGCTTGTTACAATGCGGTGATGGAGTGATCAGAATTTCCTGTGACTCTGAATTGATCACGGCTTTGAGATGGAGATGATCATTTTACAAGTTCCGCAAAGCAGACCGGAAAGCTTTAAAAAAACCAACCAACCAAAAAACAACACAAAAAAGCAAACCTTAAAAAACATGCATTAAAATAAAGACTACAATCTGTTGTTCTGCAAACAGAGAAAAATGCCAAAGTCAGAAGAAACCAGAAATAACAGAGGTTTGTAAACTGACCCTGTGTTGTAGTTTGAGCTCACTCAGCTGGCAACAAAGCATCACGCAGCCATTTGCTCACTCCTACTCCCCTCTTTCCAGGATGTGGAGTAAAAAATTTCAACAAAAGGCTTGAAGATAGAGATTAAGGACAGGGAGGGCTTGCTTCCAATTATGGTTATGGGTGAAGAACAGAGTACACTTGGAGAGAAAAAAAAATTAATTTAGACAATAGAACTTCCCCCAGTTTACCAATCAATTAGATTTGTAGATGTGCTGATTGGCCTGGCATTAGCCAGAGGTGGGTCTTTTACCTGGGCTGGAGCAGGCTCTGGAAGTTTCACAAGAAGCTGCCCCTTGCCCACTCCTGCTACCAAAACACCCCACCAGACACAAACCCGTCACACCCTGCCATCTTGCTTTGGTTTCAGTCACTCAGTCGCTTTGGCAGTGAGCTGTGTGTAGTCCTCTTTTGGGCCCTGTCAGCCTCATGCTGTGATGTGCCATGGAGATTTTTTTTTTTGTCAAGACAATTTAGGTAGGTGACATGCATCTGGGAACAGTGGCTCTTCAATGAAAAAAAAAAAGTGTTAGGCAGTCTTAAATATTGGTGCTGTTGTGACTTTTGCGCATAGGTTTTAATGCACTGACCCTTTGCAGAGGCACCAGGACCTTTGCTGTTTCTGAGGCTTGTGAATGTGCTTGTAGGTGGGTGTCTGTCCTCCCAGCCAACTGGAGCTAAAGCACAAGATAAACTGCTCTTGTCTTAAAAAGAACAATACCATAAATAAATAATCAAACAAAACCTGAGATGAGTTCTAAATCTGTCAGTGCAGCATTTTTTGAGTATCTAAGCACTTTTATGTCATGTTGAGAAAGTTTGCTCTTCAGAAACTGCTTCAATTTAAATTTTACTACCTAATAAATAGCCTGACCCACAGCTCTGTACCTTAATGAAGCAGGTGGGGCTGTTTTGAGTGTCAGCACTTGGAAATTTATGATTGTGGTATCAGGAATAATGTGTCCTTCTTGCTTGAAAGTGCAGTTTCTCTGTAAGGGAGCCCCATGGCTTGGGGCTCAGAAGTCCTGTGTGTGTGCGCATTTATATGTAAGGAGCCTGAAATAATGTTATGTACATGTTATAGGCATGCTGATCTCAGATGAAGTAGAGTTAGAGTGGATAAAACAGTCCTGGTGGTAGGAAAACAGGCTTTTTGGGGAAGTAGACGTTGTTTACTGTGGTGGATGTGTGGAAGGGTGCTGCTGGGGAGCTGAGAGGGATGGAGAGCCTGGCACAGGAGACTTGAGGTATGTGTGTGAGGACCTAAGCATGACCTAGACAACTGTTTGGAATGTGGTCCTGGGCAAAAGCAGTGGGCTTTATGGGTCATCAACCTTGAGCATGTGGGACAGAGACCTCAGGGCACTTTTTGGCAGCTGTGTGTGTGAGTGTGATGTCTGGAGGGCAGTCCATATGAGTCACAAGCAGCAGCTGGAGCAGGACACACATGGCAGGCCTGTGGGGCACTGTATCAGGCCTTGGCAGAGCACAGAGGCTGAATTTGAGGTAGTGTGAGGGAGCTGATGTGGGGTAATAGCCATGGGAGGAGGTCCCATGGGGCTTGCTCCTGGCAGAGAAATGCTGGTAGCCACTTAGCAGGATGATGTGAGCCATGTCCAAGGGTTGGGAAATTACTCTGACAGAGGAGTGAGGGTTGATCATGAGCTTTATAACAAAACCTTGTCTTTTCAGTTGTATCTTTCTTTTATTCAGGAAGGAGTAATGCAGCAGTACTAAGCTTCATTCCCATTCATCCTGTGTTTGTGTTAAAGACTCTGCTGTTCTTGCTCCATAAATTCCACAATGGTCTCTAACTCATTGCTGATAGCCCAGAAGTTATCTGCTGAATCAAGGCTTCTGCACTGAAACTTCCAGGACAGTGAGAGAACAACGTAACATCTCTCACTGAAATGGCCTCCCAATTCTGAGCAGCCGATTGAAAAGGAAACATCAAGACAGAGAGCTGCTTTATCCAGAGCTGGATAGGAGAGGCTGAGAAAATAATTTCCCCCTGAAGACTCTCTTCCCCAGGCTTGCTCTTCTGCTGCCTTTGTTTCAATATCTCCCTTTAACATTAATATAAACACTTAAAGCAGGCAGACAAAAAAGATTCCTCTAATATACCACTCCAAGTACCCCCAGAGTGCAATAGAGATGGTATTAGTGTGGCTACTTGCTTTGTAGCTGCTGTTGAAGATTTTAAGTTCTGTATACCATGCAATCTGAACCGATGGTAATGTGGCATAGGCTAATGCTGGCATCTGCTGCTCCTTCCACTTCTCAGATTCCGTACTTAGAGTGGTGGGTTCTGGGGAGACGTGGGTCAGGGCAGAACTGAGGAAAGGGGATCAGGAAAATCAGAACAGTGGTATGAGGGGGTAGGTTGCTCTTTGTGTGTGCTGGTACTTTGGGTATCAAGGGAAAAGGGCTTCGGATAGTAGAGTGCAGGCAAGGACTTCAGTGCTGGGAAGAGCATGAGAAAGCCCACTCCAGTGCTTAAATTAGTTGATGTCTTTCCCACTTCCCTTCCTTTCACAGCAAGCCCATTCCCTTCTTGCAGTCTTTCTGTCACAGCCTTCCCATTCAGGTGAAACAAGAAGAAAGATTTTTCTCTTAAAATTCAGCAGAAGTGTCAAGGCTTAGCTCCTGGCAGAATAAAAAGTGCCAGACAGTGGCAGGGCAAACATATTAAAGAAATCATATTGTTTCTGGAACTGTAAAAGTGCTACAGACAACTCTGTATAGAGAGAGCTAAAATGGGCACTCGGGAAGGACACCGGAGATGCCGTAGCAGAGCAGTGCATGCACATCACTGCCTGCTGCTGGATGGAGACCAATGAACCGTCTATGTGGCTCAGTCCTTCTGTTCCCATTTTCCTGAGCTCTCGAGGTGAAGGACTGAGCTCCTAGGGCCTCTTCTGATCCTGCTGTCATTCCACCCCAGGCTTCAGGGGACCATAATGGTAAGTATCACACAGTTCTCAGGCAGCAATTGCTGTTGTGATGCTGTGTGCTAATACCCTCTCCACTGCCCATCGGACACTGTACTGAATCTGCTTCACTGCTGATTGTGTGTTACCAGCCATTTCTCTTCCGTGGAGTGTGAAAAGAAAGCACTTGCCCAGCACTCCACCAGATGACTTTTCATCTCCTGTCAAGCAGAACAAACCTGGATTAGGGGTTTCCTGAAGGAAGAGATGGTTGTGTTGCATTTTGGTCTGAGATGAGGACCCACACTCAAAAATCCTCATCATCCTGTAGAGTGAAAACTTCTGGATAAATAAAATAATGAGATCCCGGTCATCTGCAGGCTTTACTGAAATGAGGAGACTTTAGCTGATTTACCCTATTTGCTCTGTTCCAAATTCATTTATGTGGTTAAGCCATAAGGAAAAGTATATACTGATAAAGAAACTGTATATACTGCTACTATGGCCTCTTTTATCTCCTCTTCCCTGCTTCACAGATCCCTCTTTATGCAGGGGACATGGTGTAGGAGGTCAGCTAATGATGGGAGCTGATTCCCGTTTTATGTGCCAAGGATATGTCTGATTCTGCAAGGATTCCCAGGATTTATCACTGAAAGACTTAAGCCCCCTTTCACAATGTTTTAAATGAACCTTCTGTATCTCAGGTGATGCTTCCAATAAAACTTCTGTCTCCTGGAACAGTTTTGCAGAGCACTGCCTGCCTCCTTGCTCTGAGTGTGGGAGAGCTCTGGCCTGAGCTGCTTTGGGTGGCTGGCGGAGATCACACCAGCCAGGAGCTGGGGCCATGGAGAGGAAGTTCAAGCTGTAGCTACACCTTACTGAACTTATGGAATATATCTAGACATATGTGAGGTTAATCAAGAGGAAAGCTTGCTCCATTTCTCCAGAAGAGTCATTCCTCTATTACCGAAACCAGATTCCACCCTCCCATATTCAGAGATTTAAAAAGGGAGCAAATGAATCAGGTGTAAAAATGAACTGAATCTGGCTGCTGCATCTTGCTGAGTCCTCCCCTTCCCAGAACTTCAGTTGGGATGAGGTACAAGAGTATGGATCTTTTATATCCCCTTTCATTTGAAGGATCTATTTTACCATGACACCTTTTTTTTTAAAAAAAAAACAAACAAAAAACAACACAAAAACCAACAAACCAGAAAACAAAGCAAAGCCAGTTATATTTTTTTACCGCTCTTTCTTTTGAGGAAACTATTTATGAGACTGGGCCTATGTGCTGGCGATAACCAGCTGGGAGAACCCACTTCCCTCTCGTCCCTTCGTTGTCTGTTGAGAAAGCTTCTGCCAAATGGCCTGGTACTAAACATTGTCCAGATGAGCAATCCCAGACTTGCTGGTTCGAGTCCATTACTTTAATGGTAGTTATTAATCAGTAATGAACCACGCAGTTAATTTGCTGGAGACAGCACAGCTAATTGAAAGTGAGGCAGGAGGTTCTTTTAATATTATTTTTTCCCTCCATTTGCTTTCAATACCTCTTTGCTCCTCAATGAGATCTGATAGAAGATTTAATTACCACTGAGTACAATAACTTTATGAAGGTCCTACCTCTTTGTCTGAAGCAGTTTGCCTAGAGATGAGCGATGTTGTGCATTCAGGTCTCTGAAGCAAGTTGAAGTTGTCAAGGGACGGTAAATTCTTGTTACCCACTGAAATCTTGGTGTAGTAAATTTTTAAAACTACTTCCGTTCTGGCCAATCTGTCTTACCTTTCTGTCTATTGTAAGTATTCCTCCTCCTGTTATCTGAATGCCACACACAGAGCTGTGTAAGTGGAAATATTAATATCCCTATGAAATATTCTTCACCCTAGCTCTCTCATCACATTTTGAGTATAGATATTTCTTCCTCCCTTCATTGCCTTGCCTTTCATGTTTCTCCCCTCTGCACAGGTTATATGTCTTTAGGCAGATGATGTTGAGGGCAGACTATAGAATAATAAAAAAAAAACAAACTTCCATTCAGCCCAGACCTTTCCATTCAGCCCAGTCTCTTCCACAGCATCAGCCTAGATGTCACGGTGATGGGTGAATTAGGAATGTAAGAATGTGTGAACTGAACAAATAGCACTCAGCTGTTGCTATAGTGGTGCTACTATTTATTTCACAGTATTATGATACAATGTTCCCAAACATATGGAAAACTTTTCTTGAGTAAGGCTGGTGATATATATTTCTCAATTATCAATATCTATTATGCGGAGACTTGGAAACTGTTTCCATTTTGCAGAGTTTTGGATTTGGTTTTGTTATTTTTAGAGTGCAATGCAATTTTTTAGAATACGTTCTAGAAATCCTTTATCTTGCATTTACTACAAATTTCAAAAAATAATCTAGCAAGGATTATGAAAGAACCAAGAAATAAAAATTCTTGATTTTGGTAACAATTCTAAGAGTGTCCTCAAGAATGCCATCCAACAATTCGTATGAAATAGACGCCGTAATATCATGTTTACTTTTCAGTGTTTTTAAATAAAAAAGCCCTCTACCAATGAAAATCTTTTGTCTTTGCAAAAATTCCAATTAGTGCTGCTATATGTTTGAGAACTAACTTGGATTAAAAAGCAGAACCACTTGTCCTCCCACCCCAAGCTTGACAGAGCTTATGTAAGCTCAGAAAAGAGTTTTGAAAAGCTTTTTTGTTTTCAGCACTTCTTGTCCTTTTTTAGCCTTTGCCTCTCTGTTCAGAAGAATACTAGCTCTATATCTTAGATTTCCAGCCTGACCCAAGATGCCACAAATCTCAAGATGAATTTTATCCTCAGAAGACCTGTAGCCCATGCCTCAGCTTTTCAAGTGCTATAACTCCTCTCCTGCCTAGAGGACTTAGGTGGTCCCTTTCCATTGAAAATTAATGGGAGTTGAGTCTTCAGGTCCCTTAAGTGGATTTGAAACTTACAGCCAAGAGACACAGAGAAGCATTTCAGCTTGAATATCAGGCTGAAGCTGCTTTTGTATCACCAACAGTATTCATGAACCCACCAAATGCTGTCACGTGAAGGTCTTGCTGCTCCCCCCCCCCTTTTTTTTTTTTTTTTTTTCAGTATACATTATGCTAAGGGATGGCTGCAGAGAAATAAAGCTCTTTACCAGCCTTTTGCAGATGGCGGGGAAGTTTCTGTGGAGACACAGAAGGCTGCAGAGGATTTCTGCTGCTGGCAGCCAGGGAAGAGCAGGCTCATGGGCCCAGGGCTCGGCTCTTGCCCTTTGGGTTGGAAGTTGGTTGCTCACGGGTGGGAAGCAGCCATGCAGCATGGCTGACACGTGGCTCTAGGTCGTGCTTTTCCCAATTAGCTCACCCATGTATTGTGTGTCCTCCCATTCTGTAATTTTGGAGTCAAGTAGAATGACTCTGAAAGCTGGGAGTTGTTATTAACACGCAGGGGTCAGAGCAAATCCAAAAATTATCACCAAATGGGCAGTGTCTAAAGCTCAGAGGTGAGAAACAGCACACCAAAGCATTCACGCTGACCTCTGGGGATACAGAGAGATGATTCAGGCATAATTGTGTAGTTGGGAAACTTAGAAGTTACCAGTGAGAATGTTTTCCTCTCTGTCAAGGGCTGTTGCTCTGATGGAGCTAGGGAAGACAGACAGACAGTGGCTGCCCCAATCTGCCCATGGGCTCTGGCGTGAGCCCCATGCCTGCACCTCTGCCTCTGTTGAGGTGAGAGCTGGCCTCCAGGCAAACGAGGAGTCAGCACAGGATATTTTTATCACTGTTGTGCTTGGTTTCTTTACAGATGAATTTCTTTGGGAAAATGCCCACCCTTATGAAACATACTGCATCTTGAATTTTCATGTGATTTTTTGCAATGTTTTTTGGCAAACACAGGGAAATAAATAGCCCATCGGGGAAGAGAAAATAGGTGTGTGTTTTTCTGGAAGGAAGACAGCTACAAACTTAAGATGCCTTCCCAGAATCACAGTCAAGTCCCTGTATCCCACCATACTGACACCAGCCCATAATGGGTAGATAGGGAACATGCACAGGAACCATGAACAGGCAGCAAGGTCCTTTCTGGGACACCCTGCCAGGTGAGAGCTAATTCTGGGCTTCCTGAGCCACGAGCCCTGTGTTTCAATGGTTCCCACTCTTCCAGTGTTTGTTGTGACCAGCTCTGGCAGGGAGCGCAGCAGTAACACGGTTGGTCCCTGCGATGGTACGCTGAATTTTAGGGCAATGCTTTACCTGAGCTGGCAATGGGAGTAAGCAGGTAGTCAAAGAGTGTTCAGGCCAGAATTTTGGTTAAGACCAAAAGTTTGATCCCTTATCCAGAGAAGGGTTTTTTCCCTAGCAGCAAAAGGGCAGTCATTTTGTGCAGAAGACCTCAACTTACTGAGGCATAAATACGAGGTTTTTCACCATCTCTTGATGGTTTCAGAATGATCCACTAAAACAGTTGAAAAACCATTTGCCAGGTTCCCCACTTCTCTGGAGCAGCAGTGAGTGTGACAGAAGACTAAAGCAAGCTCTATTTGTTGTGTGCCTGAGCCATCACTGCTGAGAATCAGGAAAGTTCTTCCTTAAAAGTACTCTGCTGTGGTGGAAAAATAACAGTCACTTGGTTAATTCAGTGTGACATGTGTCTGCTCCTTTCCCAATTATCGTGCCATATTGTCTCAAGTTTATGAACCAAAGGAGTCTGTCAGTACACAGGGTCTTGTAGGGCCAGCAGGCTTGAGAGACGGCCCATTATCTTCATGTCTCATTGCTTGAAGGTGCTAGACTTTGGCATGTACTTTGACTTAATGTAGGAACGCCCCTATAGCTGTCACCATCTCTTTTCTTCCCAGCCTTGTTCCATGTAGGGCATGTATGTTTTTGTTATCTTAAATGACATGAAATATAACAGTGAGGAAAACAGTTTATTCTGAGGACCGATAGCTTGTCCTTCAGAGGCATGTTTGCTTCCTTCCAGGCTGATCTGAAGGGGAGTAGACTGGGAGATGAGGAAGAGTTAGAGCATGGAAGTGGTGGTACCATTTCATGGGCAGGTAGAGGAGCCTGATAGGGAGCCTGAGAGAATGGTTGACAGGGCAAGCAGTGCAGCAGTAACCGGAGGGACAGGGAGGAGGTTTCAGGGCAGCAAAAAGGTTGTAAAGTGTGGCTAAGTTACTGTGGGAGATGGTAGGTGTAGGTCGTGTCAGGGGTTGGCAAAAGCAGGGAAAAGATAATTGTGCCAGCCTGCCCTAGGAAGGAGGAAGTGAGCCCCCTAGGACCTGTGTGCTGTAGAGAAAGAAGGGAAGGTCCCACAGCTGGATGCTTTCTATGATCTACTGATCTTTAGGTATGGAACATGAGTTGAAAGGAATTCACTGTCAATATGTGAGTTAGCCCATGGTAGTGGTGGGAGAAAATATTCCTCTACCATTGATCTCTCAGAGCAAGAGTGGTGCTCTGTCAATTCCTGCCCCTGCATAGCTGTACCTGTAGCAGCCTGCTTGCTAGGTCACTGGCTGCTTTACTTGTTTCCATTCATATAATGCAGCAGGAGGTGAAGTATTATAGAGTGAGGTAGGATTGCACGTCCTAGAGATAGACTTGCATATGGAATGGCTCTTTAGGTGTCTCTTGCCCATCGCACAATGGTAAAGCAGCACCTGCTTGGAATCCCTCTCACCTTGCTGTTTGCATATATTCATGTTTCTTCTTAGCTCTTTTATTTCACATCAAAACTACAATGCATTCCTTTAATTTAGCAGTTATAAGATGAATATTAAAAAAAAACCCACAAAACCCTGCAAAACAGCCAGGTACACATACCTGTTCTACTTTGAGCAGTACATGCAGAAATGCCTCTAACTGAGACAAGCTTGGTGTGAGTATTCATTTGGAAGGAGGCGACTGGGTTTCTTGACAGAGCAAAGTGCAGACCTTGTGGAAATACACAGGAGACAGAAAAAGTTTTGATACCTAGGATGAACCCAACTTTATTCTTATGAGTGATACCTGGCCAGATGTTTGGCTCATTCTGCAATGGTGAAATGTCATTGGTTTGAATGAGGCTACATTGATTCCTAACTACTAATTGAAGTCCAATGTGTTCATCTCCATCTTGTGATCTTCCTCAGAGCTCAAACAGCTGGAATCATGTTAATACCTGATTTTTCTCACCTTTCATGTGAAGAAAACTTGTTAGCTATGTGGTGCTGGTAAAGGCTTGGAAACACCAAATCCTAAAATTTGCATCTGTGGAAGACAAATAAAATGAATGCCCAAGATTTGGGAGTTTTTGCCTTTTTTTTGTGATCATGATTCAGCCTACATTTGTGGTTTGTAGTTAAATGTATTTCTTCACTGAGACTCGTGTCATCAGTGTTAGTCTTAGAGTTTGAAGCTTGTAACTCATTTATTTCACTCAGGTCTGCAGTGCAAGCCCTTTTGGGCTACTCCTTCTTACTTAGGGGAGCTGCATGACTGTTTAGGGAAGCCAAAGAAATAGCCTATGAAATTTAGCTGAGGCTGCAGACAGTGTGATGAAGTATCCTGGAATTTGGCCAGGAAACACTGTCTAAAATGGATGTCACAGCTTCTACGTAGCTATCTGCCATTCATCAATGTCTTGTGCAGTAAGCCTGCCACCTAAAATCAGTGGAGGGAGTAATGAGAAGCAGAGTCTGGTGGTTTTTGCCCTTGTGGGTCAAAAGTTTGCTTGAGGCCAGAGTTTTGAGTTTGATGTATTCATAAAGCAACAGGGAACACTTGCAGAAGTGAGTGCTGCTTTGCTGTGTATTCATCAGTTAAACAGAGTATTTATTTCCACACGCCCTCAAACATGGGAGCCACGTTGTTTAAAGGTACAATGGGAATGAAATAAGTACTCAGGACTTTGGTTTTGCATTGCCACAGGAGATGCCACTCCTAGCAAGACAGGAGATGTGTCCTAATGCCAGGCCAGTGCCTCTGCTCGGTGGCTAAGCCTGCCTGGTGGGAGGGAAGAGCTGGGACTTGTTTCCGGGGATGCATTGCACATATGAGATCTGATGAGGCAGTTGAAGGTGTTTCAGATTAAACTGAGGACAGCAGACTGTATATCTTGTAATTGTTTGGCATCTTTCTCTTTATTTTTATTTCTTTATTTTCGCAAAGGCAGCATGTTCTCTAAGCCAGTACTTAATTGTTACTTGTGTTGTACGTGACTTTCAAACTTTCGATAGTTCCTTGATGGCTCCTTGTAGCCGTCAAAATCCAAACAGGGTAAATCGATATTTGTTTTTATATCTTCTGTTGCAAGAAAAGATATGCCAAAACAACGTATAATTATTGATTTGTTTGCCTTTGTCTTTTGAACTGCCAAGGTTTTAAAATAAAACAATGCTTTAAGGTACTCGTTTCTAAATTCAAAAAACCCAGAATATTTTCCCAGAGGGATCTGCTATTAAAATCTATGTGTTTGGTACCACTGGCCTGTGCTTTTCTTATCAAATTGATTTAATTCTGGGCAGAAGAAAGAAAATAAATTATCTCAATTATCAAAGACATTAAAAAAAAAGTCAAGAGATAGCTGTTTACTTAAGCTACTGGAGCAATAAAAGTAATTTTCTTTACAGAGTGATAGAAATAAGAAATAGAAAAGGTCAGTAAGGATATATTTTCCCTTTACCCTCAAGATCAAGACTCAGCAACTACTGAAAAACATTTCTGACAAATTTTCAACAGACTAATGGTATCTATGTAGCAATGGGTGAAATTCACCCTTAGGCAGGGATTAAGCATAAAGCCTATGACCTAGCCTATGACCTACTGCTTGCACTATTTAACCTCAGGGGGATGAAATCTTCATTCTGTAAACTTAATGTTTTCTCAATTTTTTTATGTATATCCAGGAGCATTATTTGTAATGATATTGCATATACCTCCATCTGGAAATATTTGCTTAGGAATGCCCTCACTCAGGCAAACCGCAGAGCCTGAAAAGCAAATAATCATCTTGTCCCTGCCTCATTAGTCTGTAAGGTGAAGGCCTTACTGGCTGAAGCAGTAAATCCAGAACTTCTCTGGGTATTTGCCTCGGTGACTGTACCCCATTGCCTAAAGAGGCAAGCACTCCCAAGTACCTGTGGATGAGGTTAACCTTGAGTGGATGAAACTGTCCACAGAATTTATATATATTTATATATA
>NW_009714322.1:0-6621 GCF_000703405.1 Apaloderma vittatum | reverse complement strand
CACTGTTTGACACACCTATTTCTAGGTAAAAAAATCACCTTGGTGATATCTTTCAGTAGTATCTCTCTGGAAAAAAAAGTATTGCATGTGAGTGCGTTTTACCTGGTGTGATACTCCATTGCTGATGTAATCCCACACCCATGGCCCGGTGAGAGTTGGAGAAAATGCCAGCAAGTCTGAGCTTTAACAAGAAACCTGATGTCATCCTACGTACAGTATCCCTTTGTTTTTTAACTGAAGCTGACTCATACGTAGTTGAATGTAGTGTGCAGAAAGTGTTTTCCTTGTGCAATGTTTTCATACTGATTTGCATGCACTTTGTAATGTATTCGGTTTGAGTATATTCTGAGAAAGCTTTAAAACAGAAAACATTAGAAAACTCTTAATAATTGTAATGATGAAAGAAAAGCAGAACTGAAAAGAACAAAAAATTTCCAAGACGATTTACTTGTTCTTCTAGAAGGTTAATATCTGTAAGATGCTGTCAGTCTAAATGCAGCAGCTTGATATTCCCACCTGTAAGAAAGGGTAAGTGTAATACTGGTGGAATTAATCCGTCGATGCTGTTACAGACATGACCATTTATTCTGTTCATTTTGGTGTATTAAAGTTAAGTCTTAGAGAAACCATTTTTCAACTGTAATGCAAGATTTGACATCTGTGACGTATATTTTTCAGAAATCTGTCTTCTGCCTGGTCTTTTGTCTGAAAGAAATGCTACTGCATGCTGTTGTTACTTGCGTGGTTACGTACCCAGAAGATCAAGACGTGTTGCAAGGTTCCAAAGTGAAGCAATATGACCGAAGTGACTATTCTAACTCTTCTAAATGTGAGCAATTTGGAAACTTATGAGGGCTTAATTCCAATGGCCCAAATCATTCATTGATTTAAATTGATAAATCTCCTTTCAAATGGAACGATTCATGTTTGCTCACATCAAAAAATCATTTGCTCCAATAGAAACTGTACTTCTGTTCAAAATCTAAATTGTAGGTTTCAAATTATAACAACCTCTGAGAGAATTACATCTTCCTTATTCCCAGCTGGGGTTTGTTATATTTCTCATTAATTACTTTTGTCAAACATAGGAGTGGTGATGTGTTTTGCATAGGTTAATATTTTATGAACTGCTAAAGTGACTACAGACCCTCTAGGAAGATATAAGTGAAGCTGTGAGTTCTCGTATTGTCCCAAATTTTATTTCACATTATTATACTTGGCCCCTGAAGACTTGCTGATAGTAGATCAAGAAGATGCAATATCAACCTAGTGTTTGTATCTAGCAGTGGTTGTTAAATGCAAAGGACAGGGGAATAATGTTAAATTGGCAGAGCAAGAAGATCTACCAGAGGACTTGCATCAAAAATGAATTGCAGGATGAGAACCAGTGTTGCAGAATTGCCATTAAGAGACGCAGGGGCACAATTGTTTGCTTTGGGGATGGCATTGCAACAGTTATCTGGCATTATGTGCTTCATTTCATTAGAACTGCAACATCACTGTCTTTTCAGCATGCACTTAGAGCAAAATGGGTGCAGCACCAGGTTCTTCCCGATGGCTTTGAACTACTAAACCGTGTCTGGTATTTTCAACTTCCCACCGAAAGTGAAAAAAAACAGTACATCTCAAAAATGTTCAGAGACAGTAACATGAGGTTTTTTGCACTCTAATGCAGTACCTAAATGCCAGGAATGATCTGTGTGAGGTCTGATCTCTCTCAGTTCTTGTTTATTACAGTAAGATAAGCAATAGGGAGATCTAACTTTTGCGAAAAAGAAACAAGGGTGTTTTAAAATCATTTGGCTGCTTGCGTAGGTACCCATTACCTCTAGATAGCGAACAAATCAATGCACGCAACGGAAAAGGAGGCAAACAATGCAAGTCTAAGGCATGAAAGCATTTGATATTCTGTCAACGGAAAGAGTAATGTAGAAGTTCTTTGCTTGCCATACAAACAAATAACAAGTGAGAAATAGCATTATGTTGATTTAGGATACAGGAGGCTTAAATTCTATCTGGCTCGACTGCTGAATGATATGGGTGTTGTCTTTGGATTTCTGTTTAGTTTATTACTTCTCACACTGTTGTCTGGCTCGACTGCTGAATGATATGGGTGTTGTCTTCGGATTTCTGTTTAGTTTGTTTTTTCTCTCACTGTTGTCTTTGGATGTTTAGACTGTCACAGAGGACGAATTATTTTTTGTGATGTGTTCTCCTGCAGAATGATGAATACAAGTGAGTTTTGAACTTGGTGCAGGATTTCTAGGGACTCTGTATGAAAGTAGTAGCGAATACCCTGATTTTATATTTCGGTTGTGTGACAAAGCACCTGTTCCCAACTGTACAACAAACTGCTCCCAAAACCAGACAAAGTAACAGTTCTGGTTCCATCTGTGCATCTGTTACTTGGAGTGTTTGCACACTCTTGGAAGAGTGTTCATGTTCAGCTGATGAAATTAGTTTTCAATGCTAGTGTGCAAAGGTGTATTACTCTGAGTATATTTATGCAGATTATTCTTTATGAAGAATGAGGGGATTATTAGGGTCAAATTTTGACACATTGCAGGGCCAATAATTAACATGTTTGGTCCAGTGATTTTTACAATCCTGACCTCAGTGTGCAGTATTATTCAATTCCTAGAGAATAAATGGATCTCTGTGAGCTTCTCTCCACAAGATGCTGTTGCTGCAAGCAGATGACAGACATGTAAATATGACATGTTATTTATCAGATACTTATGCAAGAGTAGTTTTGGTATGTATGAGTTTGGATAAACTTGAATACGTTGGCATTTTTACATTGCATATTACCAAAATCATTGTAAGGGAAGAGTTTCTGTTCTGCCACAGAAGAAGCTGGACAAACAACTAAAATTAAGATTTCCATTTTGGTATCAGGTTTAATGGCTTTATGTAAACTCACCTCTGATTCCCTATTATTTCTCCTTGTGTCTTCCTGAAGATGATGGTATTTTTAATTTGCCTGTAAATTCTTGTGTGTAGGCAATTTTGCTGTTTGATAAAAATGAGGAGTAAAAAAAATCTCTATACCACAGTAAACCGTATGTGTGTAGTTTATATGCTTTTATATTTCTAGGGAATGCTTTCTTTTTAAACACTTTTACAGCCAAAACCACTGGGAGTTGAAACTTGAAATACGGTTTGCAAATTGCTGTCACCATGAAGAAAGGCTTCTGAGTTCTCTAGAGAAAATTTTCTCATTGGACTGAATTATGAGCATTTAAAATCAAATATTGAGAATGCACTGGGTTTTGCAGGACCTTTTCAAATGGGCTCATCAGAAATGGAGCAGATACGGATGGCCTGTGCTAACCGTTGATACAAACAGTTCCTTACAGGAATTGATTCAGTTCAGGTTGCATTGCTCCAACAAGCTCTGGCATTAAGGTACGTTGAGATGAATGGAGACCATTTAGTCTAGTTGCGGTTGAGCTTTAAGTTGACAGCAACCAGCTAATTCATTCTTAGCCCTAAATTTTCCCCACCACTACAGTTATTTGGAGTAATTTAGTAGCAAATGTTAACTAACAAGTTTGCTCATTTCATGCCTTGAATTCAGCTAAATGCTTAAAACAACCATGAGCTATTGTAGGTATGTGAGCAATGCTGGTCAACTCTGGTTTCCATCTCTGTAGGAGCATTTTAGGTTTTGTGACCTCTCGTCTTTTTTGCTGGGGGCCAGAATTATGTTAGAGGAGCTCAAGGAGAAGTTTTGGGCTGTTGGGTGTGGATGGTTACATCTGGCTGCAGGGGACTGGCTTATGACTATGCAAGCATGGCTAGAGTACAGAAAAACCTTTTGGGTTATGTTACAGACTTGAGAATTCTGTTCTGGTTCTCTGTCTCTTTTACAAACATTGAAGTTGTCTTTGTAAGAGGAGAAAAAAAAATGTAAGCCTCAGAAGTTGAATAAGGAGAGAAAAGAGAGATTTGAAGCCAAGTACATGCAGAAGCACAGACCAGAAACTGCTGTTCTTGAGGGCATAGGGGAAAAAAATACCAGCTTTCTACTCTGCTTCCTCCCCCCCAAAAATGTGAATCACGGTATTTTCTAGACTGAAACCGTTTTTCTGCTTCCTGCCACATAAATCAGTCTTCTAATTATTTCATAAATGACAGTCGAAATTGATACTGACAGCTGTCAGTTCTTTCCTGAACTACGGACATAGCACCTCTTTTCTTCTCCACTAAATCGATGTAGTTATTTTCATGCTGTTTGATCAATGTTTAAATTTTAAATCTGCTGTGTTCACCAGGATACAGTGAATACAACCCAGCTAGAATCAGTTTTGCACAGCACATTTATTTTATTTTTTAGACTTTGATTTGAAAACCTTGAGATGCTGATCCTAATACGATCAGGGGTAGAATTTTCTGATGACATGGGAATTAGTTACAGCCTACTGTATTAGACAAGATTATTCAGGAGCTGGTAATGAAACAAGAGAAATTGAACTCTCTCCTTAAATTATAGTACTAGGTTACTATTTGGAATAAATAGTTGAGGTGTTAATTATTACCCTCTATGGCTTCTTGAATTCAAGATGAAAAACAGTGATATGGTAGAACTATGAAATGGAAGAATTTGGACCAAAACAGAGAAATGTTTTGGGTTTTTTTCCTGAAATCCCGATGCCCAAGTAGATTTTAGATGATGTGTGTTCTTCTGACAATGAGGTATTATGCTCTTTTAGAAGGTTCACAGGAACAATAAACTTGAAAAAGTACCACCTTGAATTTGACAAATCGTTCATGAGAATCATTATTAACTGCCAACTTGTAGCGTAGTTAAATACACCCACCTTCAAGCATTTTCTGTTTTACATGAATTGACTCTTGTCTGATGAAGGCAGAATACTTTCTATCCAAGTACCTGCTGAGATTTTTCAAAAGCAGAATGCAACTCAGAAAATAAAAATATATTATTTTTTAAACTCCTAAATAGTTCCATGTTAAAATTAATAGTTAGCATAAAAAATGTAAAGCATGATTTTAGGATGTGCTGACAATGATAATATGCAGACAAGAAAAGGGCCAGTCCAGTGTCTGCTAGAGTGTACAGAGGATGTTTGCTAAATAGAAGTGACTAGACTACTCGAGTGCTTTGAATTATACAAAAACATTATGAAATAGCCAAGTTCCTAGGTCAGGCAGAGTTCAGTTCTCCTAAAGCAGTACAACTCCAACAGAAAGGAGGACGACATTAGTAGGAGACCTTAGCTTTGCCACAGGGTTGTAATGCTGCTCCAAGTAAGGCATATACAACTGCCTTTTTCCACGTTAACTTTATTCATGGGGTTTTCCCCTTCGTGTGTTAAAAACAGGCATCTGTTATAAGCTGGTGTGTGTAAACCACTGGGCAGGACTACTCCAGTGTTCTTACCTAATGCTGTGCTTGCTCTAGCCTCAGACTGAGGATGGAGCTCAAGCATCCCCTGGCTACCTTCAGCCCTGGAGGCTCAGGTTTCTGTCCCATGACGACTAAATTGTGTGTCATCTGGCAAGAGAAAGCAAGTGCAGGCTGAGTGTTGCTCCAGGGTGGCCTTGGGATGCAGACCGGGTGTGGAACTGGACCTGTTTTCAAATCCCACAGTTCAAACACTGAACCCAGCTCCTTAAAATACACATCTGTTGACTTATTAGTGGTGACAAGAATTGTGAAACTCAACTGCTGTTCCATGCATTTCTTTGCATTCCAGTTTTGTATGTTTAGTGCAGTTTGGTCATTTGGGTAGTAACTTGTGTAAATACAACTCCTAGTGTAGCTCCCTTCAGTGGAAGCAAGGAATAGCAGGGCAATTAATGTCCAGTTTGCGGTCAGATTTGCTTTTGAAATTTTAACGTCGACTGTATGGCTCTAATGTTGTTTTAAATGCTGAAAAAACAAGACTTTAAAGACTGCTGAAATATGCAGATGCTTTTTACCAAGCAGAAGAGTTCAACTGCAAATTTTGCTAAGCTCAAGCATTTTATTTCAGTTCTAACCTGAACTGTTTTCTGCTTCTCTGGACAGAAATGAAGCATACTGAGCTGCACACGATGTCTGTGCTTTGGAAAACCCGTCTTAAAGAGACAGTGCCTCTAGGCTGTCCCAAACTTATTTCTTCAGGCTCGGGCTCTAAAACTCTGTGAATTTTGATCAGGAGGTTCTGTCCTTTTGTTTTTATTGCAGGTATCGATAGTATAGCATAGTCATATAATTGGAGATTAAATGGTTCTAGTCATATTAAATAGAGACCAAACATTTATGTGTTGGCCTGAAAGAGACATGAAAAGGTAGCTCTCAGTACATTTTCAGGATAAAACTGGTGTGATGATCAAAGCAGATAATTACAGCAGACTTGAGCAGGCTTTGTGAAGGAATACCAGTTGGTACTATGCCAAAAAATTACTTTGCAATAGCAGCAGGAGTAGCTACACTACTAGCATTGTGTTTCTGCAATTCTCCAGAGTTTGTAAAATGTGGAATTTGAGGTCGTGTCAGGTGAACAGGTTCAGAGGGGTCCTAGGGTGCTCTGTACCGTATGAATCGTTCTGGGCTGACATCGGGATGGTGGCTTGTGACTTCTACAGGACAAGAGCATGCTCTAATCAATTCTG
>NW_009714321.1:0-37441 GCF_000703405.1 Apaloderma vittatum | reverse complement strand
GGCTTCCACCGCCGGGGAGGACGTGAGGAAGTGCGGTTACCTGCGGAAGCAGAAACACGGGCACAAGCGCTACTTTGTCCTGCGGGCCGAGAGCCACCTGGCCCCTGCCCGGCTGGAGTATTACGACAGCGAGAAGAAGTTCAAGAGCAGCCTGCGGGTGATGGGGACCGGGGGGGCCTCGGCCTCACTCTGCTGTCCCCCGCCCAAACGGATCATCCCCCTCTACCAGTGCTTCACTGTCAGCCGGCGGGCAGATGCCAAGCACAAACACATCATCGCCTTGTACACCAAGGATGAGTACTTTGCCATGCTGGCTGAGAATGAGGCTGAGCAGGAGGCCTGGTACCAGGCGATTAGTGAGCTCATGAGCCAGAGCAAGAGAGGCTTCCTGGAGCAGGAGGACCATGCTGATCAGCAGATGGATGAGGATGATGACCACTACGGGGCTGCCCTGAGGCCTGGCACTGTCTTCAAGGAGGTGTGGCAGGTCAATGTGAAGCCCAAAGGGCTGGGACAAACAAAAAACCTTACTGGAGTGTATAGGTTGTGCCTCTCCAGCAAGGCCATCCACCTCATCAAGCTGAACTCAGAGGTGCCCTCTGTCTACTTACAGCTAATGAACATTCGCCGCTGTGGACACTCGGAGAACTTCTTCTTCATCGAGGTGGGCAGATCTGCATCCATTGGACCTGGAGAACTCTGGATGCAAGTAGATGATTCGGTGGTTGCCCAGAATATGCACGAGACTTTTTTGGAGACCATGAAGGCTCTAAAGGCCTTTGCAGAATTTAGGCCTCGAAGCAAGAGCCAGTCTTCTGGTGGTGGTGGTACCAATCCTATCTCCTTCATCACCACTAGGAGACACTTGGGCAACATGCCCCCCAGCCAGATGGGCTTGCAGAGAAGATCTAGAACTGAGAGCATTGCTGGAGGGACTCCTCCGACCACCAAAAGCAGCAGCTCCTATCGCTTCAGAACATCCAGTGAAGGAGAAGGAACCATGACTAGACCTTTTAGGTCAGTGACTGGGAGTCTCATCCACCTGAATACAGCGAGAATGAATCTAGGCCGGCAAGAAGGGAGTGGAAGGTACGTGAGAGCCACTTTCAGCTCATCTTACCACACCAGGTCAGCTTCGCTGCCAGTTTCTCATTTTCCCTCCACTACGAGTCCCATCAGTGTTTCTTCCAGTAGTGGCCATGGCTCTGCTTCGGATGTGTTGACTAGGCCCTCTAGCTCATCTGTTTGTGGTTCCCCAAGTGATGGGGGATTTATCTCTTCTGATGAGTATGGCTCCAGCCCTGGAGATTTTAGGTACTTTCGAGTGAGGAGTAATACACCAGATTCCCTGGGAAACACACCACCTATCCGAGAGGAGAACTGTCTGAGTGAGTACATGTCCATGAATAAGCAACAGGTGGATGATAGCTCAAGAGATGATTATATGGAGGCTGAAAAGTGTTTGAGGAAAAGAACTTACTCTTTAACAAAACCAAGTTCTGTAGCAGTGCAGCAGAAGATGACACAAACTGCAGCTTTGTTAGATGAAGATTCTGCAGGAAATCCTGGACAATTACTTTACTCTGAAACACCAAAATTGAAAAATAAGCATGAATTGGAGTACAATGACACTAACCTTGATTCTCTATGTCGCCAAAACAAGAGTAAAGCCAGTGACGATGGGTACATGCCAATGATGCCAGGAGTTGCATCTTCTGTCTCCAGTAACAGTGATTATTTACCAATGACTTCTAAAAGTATGTCTATTCCAAGACAGATTAACAATTCATGGTCACCATCTCAGGTTGATTCCAGAGGATATATGATGATGTTTCCAAAGGCTAGCTCTTCACCTGTACGAAGTCCTTTAACTGGATTTATTTCTAAAGAAAGTAATGAGAAGATCATAAACAATGAGTATATGGATATGTCACCTGGTAACTTGGCTTCAAAGCACCCTGGTGATTTGAATTATATTCACACTTCTGTTTCCAAAGGTTTTAGTCCGTATTTTTCTTTGCCCCGAAGCTTTAAGGCTTTATCAGGACAAAATGGTGATCACAGTGAATATGTTCCAATGTCTTCACCTGGAAAACTCTTGTATGGTGGACCAGAAAATGTAAAAGGGGTAAGCAGCGAGGCTCTGGCTAATGGCATCACTAAATTGCCGACGGTGAAGGCTTCAGATGAAGTACTTGTGCAGAACAGGGCTACAAGGCCCACAAGACTCCCTCTAGTTACAAGAGGGAGTAATACTATCCCGAGAATGTATGATCGTGCAGTTCCAGTTGAACCAGCAAGTCCTGGTGAATACATAAATATAGATTTTAATGAAAAGGCAGGTAATACACCATATTCTTTGTCTGCAGAAGGATCACCATCATCTCTTGGTTCAAGTAGTGACCACAGACAGTCTCCACTTTCTGATTATATGAGTGTTGACTTGGATGTACAGTCACCAAAAGTAGTGAAGGAACTGTCTAACTCTCTGACAGATATTTCAGTTTATGCAAGTTCCAGTATTCCTAGAAACCAGTCAAATCCTGACTATGCTAGGCTTTCATTTGGTAGTGCTTGTGGTAGCACTGGAAACAACAGGACTGATGGCTACACAGAAATGACCTTCAACATGGCAGCAACACCACCTCAGCCATTTGACTCTGAATCTGATGACAGTGTAAAGATTGATAGCCCTTCCTCCATTGTTAGTAGATTGTGCATTGTTGATCGATATGCTGGTGGCAGTACCTTCTCTGTTCCTAGCTCTGAACCTCCTGTGGGACCGAAAGTGATTCGAGCTGATCCTCAAGGAAGGAGGAGACACAGTTCTGAAACGTTCTCTTCTGCAGGGACAGTGATGACCTCTTCCTCTTTCTTTACTGATAGCAGCAAAAGACACAGCTCTGCCTCGTTTGACAATGTATGGTTAAAACCAGATGAAAAGATTTCTGATGATCAGGAAAGCAAAATGTCCAGGGATACCTCAACTGGATTTCAGAATGGCTTAAACTACATTGCTTTGAATTTACACAATGATCCTATAAGCTGTGAGGCTAGTACTGCAACGCAAACTTGCCATCTCCGAAATGGTACTTCAGGTTTGGACAGTGGAGCTTACGTAAGCATAGATTTCAGCAGATCCGATGGGCTGAAGTGTAATGCCGTGAGAAAAGGTTTGTAACTTTAAAAGTACTTTCTCTTCATGCTTGCTTAACTGTAGGAATTAAGTTCTCTACTTAATACTAAAATGTGGCATTTGGAGTGGGGTAAATTTTTTTTAATAATCTTCAGTACGACCCATCTTCTTGTAGGGCAGCATCCTAACCATTGAGCAGCATGAAAGAGGACATGGTCCTTGAGCTAAAGGATTTATGTGACTCTCCTGGGCAGTCAGAAGTGGTATCAAACTGTCACCTACCTTGTTTTTTTTTATAAAAGAATTTTGCTGGAAGAAACATTAATTGTATTTCATGTTGTGACCTCTTGTCCTGAGGTTACAGCAGCTCTTTTTTTCCTTCACTTCTTTTTTTCTCTTCTTCCCCTCTTATAACTAGATGAATTGTCACATTTTCTTTTTAATGAACTTGATGTTTTTATAATTGGTGTCATGGATAAGGAAAGCTGGAAACTGCTAAATTGAATTCAGACTTCAAAATTTGGGGCTTAGGCCTGTTCCTTTCAATAAAGGTAGGTGAAATGCGTGTTTTGTGGGTTTTTTAATGTGCAAATCTACTGACATCTATTTAGCTGAATTTTGTGTAAACAGAACTCAGCTTTTTCCCCTTGGAAATCTAGTGTGTTCCATTTGAGCTTTTGTCTCCAAAGTATCCTTGTATACTCTGGTGAAGCCATCTCCTGGTGGCTAACCAGGATAGTGGTGGGGCTTCTGCAGCCCATGCCCTTCACCTTCAGCACTTACTAGTGTCCGAGTGCTTAGCTTAGTTGTCACCCTTCCTGTGCAGCACAGAGGGATCTGCCTTTTGCGTAGCACGTGAGGAATTCTCCTGTATTAGAGGAACAGTGGTCTCTGAGCGGTGTCTTCCAGGTCTGAACCTTCGGAGAGAAGGCTGTGCTAACTTCCAAGTGATCAGAAGTCTGACCCAATATAAAGTAATGCAGTTTGAGGTGGGCATAACACATAAGGGTGTTTGGGGTGGGAAGGAAGAGTATGGGAAACAGGAAGGACTCTCCTATTCATGTGATAAGCTCTCATGGTGGGAGTGAAAAACAGTAATTAGCTGTTAGTAGTATTGTGCATGTCCACTGACTGAGCGGCAGTGTTTATGCAGGCACTGTGTTAGCCTGTGACTTTGGAAGTATCCTTTTTTTGGTGTTAGTGACCCACTGAACCAACAGGAATTCACCTTCTCAGATAGAAAAACATGTCTGTTGGAAATAATGTTTTCTTCTCTTTGCAAATGTACATGTAGTCAATAATTGATGAGTACTGAGAGGAAATATTTAATTGCTGTTGGACATTGATACCTGTCTTCTTGTCTGTCAACAGAGAAAGCCGCAAAGGGGAAGGCCATTGCTGGTTTTTATATTTTTAATCACACAGGCTATTGCTGAGTTTTATTTTTTTAATCACAGTCTTAAACACTGAGATTATAGTTGTGTGATTTTTATCTAGTTTCACTTTAAAACTAAGTGTCTAAAGGCAGAAGGTGTTGCAGGAGCTTAAAATGGCTCACATGCCACTCATAGTCTGGCAGCACTGCTTGGGGCTGCTCAGAAGTGTATGGTTTGCCTCAGTGTTTAACTCTGCTTTGTTTTCTTGGTTGGAGTCAAATTTAGATGTTGAAAGTTGCCAGTCTGAGAAGTGCTTTCTTCCAAAGTTAGTATTTGAGCACTTCAGTGATTTGCCTGCTAAGTCAAAGGCATGCTGATTGCTGTAGTGGATTTGTGTGGTGTTGGTTGGTTTTTGGGTTGCTGTGTTTTTGGTTTTTGTTTTGAAAAAGCACCCCCAAAGACAGCAGAATTCCTGCTTGATCTTATTCCCCTCATATGACTAAAACCTGTGTTATAAAGTAAAACTAATTAGAAAATGGAGAGAAAGAGATGATTTCAGCTGTACTGTAAATACTACATTTATTTCAAGAGATAATGTGTTTAGAAATTTTATTTACGTTAAACATTTTCTTACTACTGCTACAGGAAAATATTTTCAGCTGTGTCCTTGGGGGGTTTTTCCTTTGTTTGTTACAAGTTGCAGAGAGGCAGGAGACTTAAAGCTGCTGGTTTTTGCTGTGAAGTTCTCTGAAATGAAACATGCATGAAAATGAAGTAAACTGTGCATAAAAACACAGGCTTTGGCAGGAAATTAAGCCTTAGAATAGTTAAGCTTAGGCTGATAGTTTCTTTCTAGTCTTAAAAAGGAAAACAAAATGATAAAACACTGCTCCAAAACAAGACCTAACGGTTTTCTCTAAAAACAAAGTAAATTATTTTTGATATATAGTAGGAGGGCAGATGGGGTGTCAGCATTGTTCACTTGTAGGTGGCTCATGGAAGGTTGAACAGATTGCAGAATAGTCCAGGCTAAAAGTACCTTGCGAGGCTCAAATACAGTTTTGTAAATTGGTGCTGTATATCTGTTCCTTAGTAATGACTTAAATTTCTTAATTATAAAGATACCAATTTTCATTCACGTACTAAATTGTGTCTCTGAGCTATAGCTTGTCTATTTTCAGAAGTCTGTTTTCTCTAAGCTGGTCAGTTTCTACTGCAATAAAGCTTTAATTTTTATATTGAATTTTTTTTTCTGAAATCCAGAGAAATACTTTTCACGTTCCATTTTGAATAGTGAAAATGAAGCTTTACTTTTTGTATTCTACAGAGGTGTAGTGTGACTGTGTGTAATTGATATTTTTAGTATTTCTGGAGACCTAGCAGAACTGAGTGCTGACTTCGTTCCTTCTAGGCCCCACTGTTTTGGCCTCTTTGCCTGCAAAATGCTCTGTGGTTAAATCCATTCTTAAGGAAAATTTTTAGATGTGTTTACCCTTTACTTCCTAGAAAGGAACTATCTCTTATCTATTAAATTCTGTCAGGAAGAGAACTTTATCTCTTCTGCCTAAATGGCAGGTTTACTGTAAGGAAAACAGTTCCCACCTTCAGATTATTGGCTTTTTTGTTTTATTTTTGTTTGTTTAAATGGAATATTATGTCTGGTGACTCAGCTGCATTCTCATAACATGTTGAGCATCACTACCCCCTCATTGTAATTCTCAAACTACTTCTGATTCAGGTTCGCTGATGTCAATCAAACTCTTTTTTTTTTTTTTTTTCCCCCCTTCATGGCATAGATGGAAGAGAGGAAGCATGTCAACTTGAAATGGTAAATAGACCTGACTTGTTATTGTATTTTTATTTTAGGTTTAGGCAAAATTGAGCTCAACTTTTTCTCTTCATCATGATGATGATAAAAAGAATGCTTGAAGTTTAAGGAGGTCATTAGCAAAATAGTTACACAATATCGAAGCAAGCGGTTTGCAGTTTTGATTATATGAATGAGTCATGAAGTTTTGTGCTAGAAGTATGGAACACTAAAGCTACTTCAAACAGGGCTTAGCTAATATATACCTTGTTATTGGACCTTGCAGAAACTGAGGAAGATAAAGAGAATGGAGTGGTAATAAACTTCATAGTAGGTCCTTTATAATACAAGTTTCTTCAGTCTTAGTTAGAAATATTAAACCTGCAAAGATAGACTGGACTGCAAAACCAAAACAGACTGATCAGGGTAAATGTAATGTTCAGTGTAGTATCAACCCATCTATTTTAAACTCACTCTTTGATCTCATCTGTAGCTGATATGATAACACTGCACTGAAATATTATTTCAGAAGTTCTCTAAAGTGCAAGATTATAATTTAAATATTCCTCACATCTTTAATCTCCTGTGCTAGACTGGGCGAGAGTGCTGTGTACACTTTGGGAATCTGAGAGGAAGGAAAACAAGTACAGCTGTGAAGTATAAAACTTGTGTTCCAAATAGTCCAGAACCTTTATGGTAACTTGCGTATTTCAGATGCAAAATCTTGACGAGTACCGTGAACAATATACACTTTGAGAAATTCAGAATCTGGAACGATTTTAGCTTTTACTAACATAGTAACTTACAGTTTATGGGATACAATGCAAATAACTGCCCCTTCTGGGTTTCAGACTAGTGGTTTTGAAAAGTTTGCTTCAAAGCGAGGCTCTCGTGTATCAGCGGCATACTGCAGGAGATGAGGAGTTCTAAAAGTTATCCGATACTGACTCATACTGCTTTTTTATTTTACTTAGTCCTGCCCTTCCAGTGGCTCTGTTCCAGCCTGGGATTACTGGGTGGGATTGTCTCTAGGTATTTGGGTTTTTTTGTGTTTCCAGCAGCATGTTAGCAGTAGATAGTTTGGGTTTGTTTTTCTGTGCATATGCTCCTTTTTATGAAAGGATCTTTTAAATTTTCTTCATATTGATTGCTGGGGGGAGGGTTTATACCTTGATGTTTTGGAAGGTACTAAAAAGAGCTAATAATACTGCGTTGTACCTTGGTGTGTACCTTCTGTGTACCCTGTGTGCTTTATTTATGGATCTGTGGTGCTCCCAAAAATCCTGAATGATGTCAACATACTGTTGATTGCACTAGCAAGTTTGTTTTTCTGATCTGAAGCGGGAGACAAACTACAGTTTTAAGTACTGTTGTGATCAAATGTGGCATTCCTCAACTCAAAGGAAAAATGAAGTTATAGAACTGAAAGGCAGGGAAGAGAAAATCAAACTTCCTGGGGCCTGGAGATGTGTTATTACTACATTTTGTCCTAAAAATGTAGCACTGTCTTATGATTCATCCTTAAATGGTATATATGCCACCCCCCCTCCCCCCCCAATTGGCTATTTGGCTTCTTTTCACGTTCAGCTTTTGCATGTTAACAACAATCCAATGATCAAGTTGCACTGTTGTTTTACACGTTAAAGCAATGACTAGAGGAAAAGGAAAAAGTATGTTCTAGTTTTAATGAAGCCCTGCATCTCTGTAAAGGTTACTCAGTGTAGGGATGGTTATGATTTAGTTGAGAACTTTGATCAGTAGGCATTTGTGACATAATTGAGGGCAGTGGGAAGACTAAACCTGACTCGTCACAGCCATTTCAGAGGTATTGCTGAGTATCTAATCTAAATGATTTTGAACATACAGGTTTTTGGATTTGTAGAGATTTTGCATCAGTTGTAGAATTACCCCAATAGCAGCAGTGCAGTAGACTGTTAGCAAGATTTTTCTGCTCTTGTTACATCATGAGCTGTATCTTAAGGGGCAAAGGTTGCTGATTTCAAAACATTATTTTTCTGCTAATTTAGCTATATGGTGGGATGCTAATGATTCAGACTGCTTGTGTTGTGTGTATACATGTGTGTTGTGTGCCAGTGATTTGTGAATTAAGTATAAGGTCTAATATTTTTAATTTTTCCAGAAGAAAGTTTTTGAAAGAGGTGACTTATACGAAATTAATATGGTTAAGATTTGGCTATAATTGCACGATGATGTGGCAATTTAAAAGTTTTCAGTTTTCCTGTGACGCATTAAGTTACTACTAAAAGGTGAATAGTGTTTGTGTTCACTGTATGGAATATACATATTAACTGTTATAAATATCAAGTTGAGTTATTAGTGCATAAAATATATGAAAATAGTATTATCTTTTTGCTAGGACATGAAAAGCTCATAAATATGTTTTGTACTTGGAGAAAGTTTTGCCTTTCAGTAGAAGAAGATTTTGTGGAATGACTGAGGAGATCAAAATATTTTTTTCTTTTTCTGAAAATTATGGGAAATATTACCAAAAGGAGCAGAAGAAACCTGGTAAAATTTTCTTCTGCCTTTACTGAAGGACTAATGAATGATAACCTCCTTCCACACGGAATAGTGCAATTCTGTTCCATGCTCATGCCAAGCCAGCTTGCTTTATTGTTTATGGCTCTTGCTGAACAGCTGAATTTGCAGTATAACTTTCTTTGATGCTGGGAATCCTGAGCCTGAATTATTTTTTGGGAAATGGTGCTTCTTTTCACACAGATCTGGGCTGCTCGGACTTCAGATTTCTTAATGAAAGCAGGTGCATTGTTAGATAAATGAGAATCTGTTGAGGCTAGACCAAGAAGAGATGTTACTGTGAATCATGTGATACCTTATTTGTATGACAACTCTGTTTAAGTTGTTGACAGGTGACTTTTGTGGCACCTTATTGACAATTGATCTGAAACGGCCAAGACAAACCAGCAAATGGTACAGAAAGCCTTCTCCTTGAGTCTGGACACTTCTGCTTATGTGGTCTAAGTAACAAACCTATTTGCAGGTGGGTTGGCAGAGGGCATTCTTCAGAACCAAGTGGGATGCAGGTAAAACTACCACCAATACAGATGAAGGAGCATACTTTAAGTTCTGGAAGTCTAAAACAATAAAGTTTCTTAAATCTAAAGCAATATGGTTTGAGGAGCCAAAAAGATAGTGTTTGCCTTATGGATTTTTTTGTGTTTTAAGTGGGTCTGTTAGAGAAATTTGTAAACTATTTGGATTTTCAGTAGTAACATTCACTGTTGAGTTCGGACTTCCAGAATATTTGCTTCTTGTTATTGGGACACTTTGGGAGGTATTAGCATCTATATGTAACTCAGTGGTGTTTTTTTGGGAGGAGTGGGTGAGCTTGATGGTTTGTTTAAAGAACAAAGTGTTTTCAAATTGTGCATTGTGATGAACAGGAAATTAGTTAGAAATGAGTTGGAAAAAAATGAACAGATTTGATCTTGAGGTCACTCAGACAGTATTATGACAGTGAGTCTGTTCATGCAAGCTTGTAGCTCAAGACGTGATCTCTACTTGTTATAGAACCTGAACAGGTAGGCAGGATGGGGGTCCCCTGTACCATGCCGCAAATGTGAATGTGTTGATTCCTCTCCTAAGGAACTTACAGTTGAAAAGATGAAACTGAAGAGATGGATGAAACTTAATGTGCTGGAGTGGAGAGTAAGATAAAGATCAAGGCTGCTACCATTGGCAGAGGAAGATAAGAGTCAGCCTTGTAGAGAGATAAAAGGCTGCCTGACAGCGATTGCAAGAGAAAAAGCTGGTAGAGGCACTTAGAAGGGTATGTACAGGGCAGGGAGCGATGGAAGGTAGCGAGCTATAAATCCAGTGGTTGCAATGGTTTAAATGACTTGAAAAGGATGAGGTAAATGTCAGAACACTGGCCAGGATATTAATCTTGGTAAGAGGAATGCGGGCCATCATGTATCTCTGAGTTAGGACCATGTCTCAGTGTTTACTTACTTTGCCCTTTTACACATGGAATGTGATTATTTTGACTCTCTTTTTTTTTTTTTTTATGCTGCCATATGACTGATAAGAGTTGGTGCAAGCAGCAGGCTGCAGGAATCATAGAATGGCCTAGGTTGGAAGAGACCTTAGAGACCATATAATCCAACCTCCCTCCTGTGAGCAGGGACACCTCTCAACTAGACTAGGCCTCATCGAACCTGGGGGCATCCACAACCTCTCTGGGCAATTTATTCCAAAGTCTTGCCACCGTCCTACTGAAGAATTTCTTCCTAAGACCCAATCTAAATTTATTTTCCTTTAATTTAAATCCATTTTCCCTTGTCCTATCGGTAGACACTGTTGTAAAAAGTCCCTCCCCAGCCTTCCTGTAGGTTCCCTTCAGGTACTGGAAGGCAGTTATAAGGTCCCCCTGAAGTCTTCTCTTTTCAAGACTGAATGATCCCAGTTCCTGCAGGCTGTCCTCATAGCGGAGGTGCTCCAGCCCCTGGATCATCTTTGTGGCCCTCCTCTCAACTCATTCCAGCACATCCATGTCCCTCTTATGGTGAGGACACCAGAACAGGACGTAATATTTGAGGTGGAGTCTCAGAGAAGCAGCATAAAGGGAGAGAACCTTCTCTCTTGATCTGCTGGCCACACTCCTCTTGATGCCTCCCAGGATGCGGTTGGCCTTCTGGGCTGCATGAGTGCACTGCCAGCTCACGTGGAGCTTCTCATCTATCAGCACCCTCAAGTCCTTCTCTTCAGGGCTGCTCTCAACCCACTCTATTCCCAGTTTATATTTGTGCCTGGGATTGGCCCGATCCAGGTGCAGGACCTTGCATTTTGACTTGTTGAACCTCATGCACTTTGCACTGGCCCGTTCCTTAAGCCTGTCAAGGTCCCTCTGGATGGCATCCCTTCCCTCAAGAGAGTCCACGGCACCACACAGCTTGGGGTTGTTGGCAGACTTGCTGAGGGTGCACTCGATGCCGTTGTCCATGTCGCTGACAAAGATGTTGAACAGCGCTGGACCCAGAACAGACCCCCAAGGAGCTCCACTTGTCACTGGTGGACATTGAGCCGTTGACCACAACTCTTTGAGTGTGACCTTCTAGCCAGTTCCTTATCCACTGAGTGGTCCATCTGTCAAGTCCATGTCTCTGCATCTTAGAGACAAGGATGTCACGTGGGACAGTGTCAAATGCCTTGCACAAGTCCAGGAAAATGGCATCAGTTACTTTTCCCATATCAACCAGCACTGTAGCTTTGTCATAGAAGGCCACATAATTAGTCAGGCATGATTTGTCCTTAGTGAAGCCATGTTGACTGTCACTGATCACCTCATTATTTTTCATGTGCCTCAGTACAGCTACCAGGAGGATCTGCTCCATGATTTTACCTGGCACAGGGGTGAGACTGACCAGTCTGTATTTCCCTGTGTTTTCTTTGCTTCCCTTTTTTTTTTTTAAAATGGGGGTTATGATTCCCCTTTTCCAATCTGTGGGAACCTCACCAGACTGCCAGGACCTCTCAAATATGATAGCTAGCGGCCTAGCAACTTCAGCTGCCAGTTCCTTCAGGGCCCGTGGTTGTATCTCATTAGGCCCCCTGGACTTTTGCACCCTCAGATTCTCTAGGTGTTCCTGGACCTGATCTGCTCCTACCCTGGGTGGTTCTTCACTCTCTCAGACCCAGCCAGTGTCCTTTGTGACTTGGGTGGTGTGGCTCAAACGCTTACTAGTGAAGACTGAAGCCAAGAAGTCATTTAGTACTTCAGCCTTCTCCATGTCCTCAGTAACCAGGTCACTTGTATTGCTCCAGAGATGCCCCACATTCTTTCTCTTTATTTTTTTGTTGTTTTTTTCCTCACATACCTGTAGAATCCTTTTCTGTTATTTCTAATATCACTGGCCTGATTTGACTCTGTCAGGGCTTTAGCTTTTCTAACCTAATTTCTGATTTCCCAAGTAACTTCCTTGTAATCATCCCAGGTTACTAATCCCTGCTTCCACCCTTTGTGTATTCCCCTTTTGTATTTGATTTTGGCCAGGAGTTCCTTGTTCATCCATATAGGCTTCCTGAAGTTTTTGCCTGATTTCCTCCTTTTGGGAATGTAGTGCCCTTGAGCTTGGAGGAGATGATCCTTGAAAGTCAACCAGCTTTTGTGGGCTCCAAATCCCTCCAGGGCTTTGTTCCATGGTATACTGCTAAGGAGGTTCCTGAAGAGGCCAAAGCCACCTCTTCTGAAGTCAAGGATTTTGAGCTTGTTGAGCATTCCCTTCTTTACTGCCCTTAGGATCTCAAAGTCCACCATCTCATGGTCCCTGCAGCCAAGGCTGCTTCCCTGTTGGTGAAAATAAGGTCTAACATGGTACCTCTCCTCGTTGATTCCTCTGCTTGGAGGAACAAGGCTTGAAGGGCCTTGTCCACTTGGTCCTCCTGCTCAGGTGGTCTGTAGAAGACCCTCACTGTAATGTCTCCTACCCTTCCTTTTGCCCTGGCCCACAGGCATTTGGTCTTTTCATTGTCACTTGCCAGATGTAGCTCCATGCATTCTAGCTGTTCATTGACATAGAAGGCAACACCTCCTCCTAGTTTCCCCTGCCAGTCCTTCCTGAAGAGTTTATACCCTTCTACTCCAATACACCAGTCGTAGGAGTCATTCCACCATGTCTCTGATACCAATCAGATCGTAGTGCAGCAGGCTCTCAAGCATCTCCAGCTCTTCTTGTTTATTGCCCAAGCTGCGGGCGTTTGTATGAAGGCATTTGAGCTGGGCCTCTGATAAAGTGCCTGGAGCCCCCGACGAAGTACAGCTGCACTTAAGCTGGGCTAGAGGTTTCACTCCCAATGCTGCTATGCTGTCTTCATGTGATCTGGTTGTAACCCCTTCGCTCTTCATGTTTAGTTTAAAGATTGCTCAATGAGTCTTTACAGCTCATGACGCAGGATCTTTATTTCCCCTTACAGTCATCTGAACCCCATCTGGTTTCAGTAGGCCCAGGTGCTATGTAGGGATGCGTACTGGAGCAAAGGATGACCCTACAGTGTCGCTAGGCAGTTCATGTCTCATGGACCCGCATCCTCTGTTCTTTATGGGGCTTTGCTCCAAAGGGTGATGGTGTTGTTTTGGCGTTACTGTTGGTTCCTTCCTGTTTTTGAATGACTTCTTAGGTGGCATCTCTGGGCTTCAGGTAACCTTCTGACATTGGGGAGGAGGCAGCAGTGTGGCTTGGGAGGTGTATTCACCTTTAGGATTTATAACTAGTGCATCAGTCTTCAGAGTCCAACTGTGAACAAGGAGGTCTGGATGGCACTTGTTCAGCACTGCAGCAGTGCTTTCTGCTGCTTGAGAGTAGCCTCTGGAAGTTGGAATGCAAAACGATAGCTTTGGTAGGGTAAAGTTATTTTATTTCTGTGTTGGTAGATCCAATTGAACAGATACGGTGGTGTTTGCAGATGAGTCTGGAAGTGATGATAGCAGTGAGACTTGATTCAGTGTTCAAGGTGTAAGTTATTGAAGCATTAATGTTGACATGTTCCACAAGATAAGCACAAAATGGAAGTTGCATGCTTAAAACTTGTCTGTGTGTAGACACAGTTTAACTCTGTTTTTGGGAGCTCCTGAGCTGCTTCTGGAAGCTGAAAGCCCTATCCTTGGCTCTTGTGCATGTGCTGTGATTTGAGAAGACCTTGCTTCACACATGTGGTGGAATCTGAACCTTTTGTCCCATAAGCTGGGGTTTTTAATATCCTAATATCAATGTAGACTCAATAATGTAATAATTAGAAAATGTACAGAATTGATTCATGCCACTGCTGTGCAGGTGAATAGATAGCAGGCGAATAGGTAGTGGCTGAGAGCAAAAATATTTTTTTTGTGCAGGCATGTATGGACAAAAAGGAATGTCTGAGGAGGGTGTAACTGGGTATGTGGCAATGTAGTAACTTTCTGCCTTTGACAGTCATTTATGGCAATAGAGGTAAAAGAAAAAGGTAATGCGGAATGCTTTCAAACATTGATGGCTAAAGTTGGGAAGGGCAAAGGGGTGAATTGGAACAGGTGAAACTTTCTGTAAAAAGGCAATATCAGGAATGGTGGTTTAAAAGGTGGGGAGCTGTTTCGTTAGTCACGAATGGCACTGTTCCTTTCTCTTAGTTGTGGTCATAATAGTTTGGCTCACTCGAAGACCTGTGCCTGCAAGCAGACACCACCCAGCAGAGGAGGAGCAGGGCTGGTGTGTGTAATACTTCCCCACAAATGTACTAGCCTCTGATTATATTTTGTTGTTGTTGTTGATCTTTCCTGAGACTGATAATTTGTCTGTTTTATTATCCTTTGTGGATCTTTAATCCAAGTGCTTATCCAGTCTCTCTTTGATCCTGTGTAAACTCCTGGTATCCACAGCAGCCTGCAGTCAGAGTCAGTAAACGCTTCATGCAGATCTCTCTCTATTTTGGACCCGACTCCATATCAGCTTTGTTTGTCAGCTCCTAGCTTGTGTACTGGTAGAGATAACCAACCCTATCTTTTGTCTCCATGTCACTTAGGATCGTGTAGATGCTGTATTCTCCTCTGCCATACACTTAGCCAGTGTCCTGTCAGCAGCTTCCTGTACTGTACAAAGCAGGGTTCTGTGGTATAATACTATTTCTTAAATTTTCTGATACATCCTAATACTTCTCTGCAGGCTGGAGAGTCCTTGTTATTTGGCTGTTCCAAGTAACAGCTACTTGGAAGCTGTTTCACACCTTTCATGAGTTTTTCTGCATTACTCTGAAACTTTCAGTTACTCCACATTCTTCCTGTGTCAGGGAAGCAGAGCTCTTTATGATGTTCAGCAGTGGTATTTGATGTGGCTGTTTTCTGTGTATTTCCTAGCATTTCTTAATGTCCAGTTACAACAAGAGCACAGGCAGGAAATATATTCCTCCCTGTTGGCACTTGAGGGCTCCTAACCGTTGTCACAAGAGCAGAAGGAACTTTAACAGGTAGTATTGTCAGAAGCCACACAAACAACATTATTTCCTTTTTTTTTTTTGGCTAAATTTTACCTATGTTTTCTGCAGTTTTAGAGGTTGGTCATAAGATCTTACATGCTTTCTGTGAGAGTGCTTTTGAAAAAATAGAGCTCTTTTTCATTCTTCTGTACATGAAAATCTGAAATTTTGAACTTGTGTGTTTTTAAAGAAGTTATTTTTTAGTGTTGTCTTGCTACATTGTAATAGAAATTTAGTTTAAAAAAAAAACACAGAAACCCCCCAAACAAACACCCAAAAGCAAAAAAACCCCAACAACTACATGTCAAGCTGTCCGATTCAATTTGAATTGGTGTTAGGCCCCTGCCAGAAATGCATGCAAGTATCCTAATTCTAGGAATAGTATCAGTAATAGAGATGAAATTAGAGAGAGTGCATAAGACCTTCCTAGAAACATCACTGTTTATAAAAACAGAAAAAGAAGCCACTGTTGCAAAAGATAAGACATTTCTGCAAAGTGAATAAACTATCTTAAAGCATCAGAGATTTTTTTTTTTTAGCTCCTGAAATTGCTAAGCACCAAGAATAGTGGAAACATATTTTGAATGAACAATTGTGGATAAAGATTATTTGTAAGAATAACTTTGTCTTCTAAATTTTGGAAATACAGTTTGAGGAGGAATCTTAATTTACTGGGATATGTTGTTACCAGTTACTGTGTTTAAATAGTTTATCCAGTGAAAAGTGAGTCAGGTAGCAGTTTTTAAAAAATAATTTAACTTTTTTTAATAGTAGAAAGTCAGTAAAATTGTAGGTACAAAACATATTCAGTAGCTCCATTTGAGCATCATTAGTTTGTTGTTGAAATAAGGAAGTATATGGAATATGTGCTTAATGCTTAAAGGATGTCTTTCTGTGACAGGTCCTTGTTTGGGGTACCCAGATACAGTAACTGAGTGGGTAATGGCCGCAGCAAAGGTGTCCATTTTTCTGATTTTTATTTGTAGATTTGATGTCTGTGTGTGCCAATTCAGAAGGAATTCTGCATTTCTAAAAGAACACCGCTTGCCTCTACAAAGACTAAAGCTATGCCATTAAAATAAGAACTCAAAGAAATATGGCAATGATGTAGGATAGTAATTATGTATTTGGCAATATTTGAGGCATAAAAATTCTCACTAATTTATGAAGAATCTTTGGGGAAATGACCTCGCTCACCTCTGACCTGAATGCCACATGGAAGGTCTGAAATGTAATACATGGTAGTCCTCCTGCTCTGTCGGCATGAACAAAATGCTTTTGAGTGCGCAGGTTGTGTCCTGAGGTTGTGCTGGGATATGGTGCTTTTCTGAACAACTGGAATATTGTGTAACCATACACACAGGAAAGTCTAGGGCTGTTCTGCTGCTTTTGATATGCATAGGTCAGATTAATTTTGATTTCCCCCTAACCTGAAGTTCAGGAAATGGATAATTTCAGTAGTTTTCTCCAAAAAGCATTAAACTGTTTCAGTCTTTGACATGGAGATTGTAATAATTTAATTATCTTAAATTAATATCTTCTGTAAACAAAGCTTTTACCCTTTCAGGAATCAGTTGCAGAATTATGTCAGTAAAAGCCTTTCTTATAAAGACAGATATTACTTACAGTGAATTTCATTGGGAGAATTATGGTATGTCTGCTATGTTCTTAAAATCTTAGTTTGTTTCAAAGTCACCTGACTTGCATGACCTTAATAATTCAGATGCAGGATATGATATATTCTCATCTGATACATTTTCAGATGGAACACACTGGGTCTGCTGTCTAATGAATTAGGACTACTCTAATCCTGTGCCCGTAATTTTTTATAAAACTGCGGATTATTTTTGCATAGAGAACTTGCAGAGCAGTGTGTTCCTTAGTTTTAAACAAAACATTTTTGAGCAATGGCATACTGCCATCCTATTTTAAATATTTGCCCTCTTAGTTTTTCTTCTGCCCTTGCAATCGTTTTCCTCTGATTGATTGTTCTTCCAAAGAATTTGGACATCTGTGAGTAGTTTTATAATCTGATTCCATCTTAAATCAATGAATTTAAATAATATTGAGTGACAAAAAGTACATTGTTTTAGTTTTCTAAACTTTGCTTATGTTTTGAGGAGTGAACTGTAAAAATGTTTGGGTGTTTTCTGGACTGGTTTTCCATATTAAATGTTCATAGGAAGCTGAATTTGTATTGTTCTCAATATTCTGAAGCAGTAGAGCTTAATTTTGTATAAAGGCTAAAGCTTTTGTGTAGAATCTGTTAATGGAGCTGAAGTTTGAATAAACAGAAAAGCACAGTGTAGGGCGAGATGAAAGTAGTGAGAATAGTGTATTTCTAGGCTGCTTTGAAAATGCAGAGACGTTTTTGAGTTCAGGTTTTTGCTGTTTCTTTTGTTGTAATGATCAGATATCAGGTAGGGGGGTTTTGTTGTTTTTTTTTTTGTTTAGGGGGGTGTTGTAGACTGAGCAGTTTTTCTTGGAAGAGCTTGTGACAAAATTCAGGAACAGAAGTGTGTTTACAGTGCAAGTGAAAGTTATTTTCAAACTTGTCATGTCTGATCTGACCCCTCACTGAGTTTTATTTGGTGGCAATTATGTTTTGAGAACTGCAAGGGACTGATGGGCTATGTTGTGAGCATTGTTCCTCTTGTTTCAGCTAGTTCAAATCTCGTAATTTGTTTTCCTTTTAGAAGAGTTGCTTCATCCATTTCTTTGAGAGCTTCCTTTTACTGTTCAGTGTTGAGTCAAATAGAGTAGCTTTTTTATTACACTTACCATCTAAATCTAATTTTTATTGTTGATCAACAATGCTTGTATTTGTAATATTAACACAGAAAATTGTTGGCTGATGAATCTTATGTTTTGAAGACTGACAGCTGTGCTGTTTTCTTTGAGGACTTCATGTCCTCTACTCATTTACCTTCATATGCTGGGTAGTCAAAGATGGAAGATGATCGAGTGTGGGACAGAAGAGCCACCAAGGAGCTTTGTGTGTGAGCGCTAAATGAACCCATGTCACTTGCTAAAGATCCTTCTGTCAAGGAACCGAGAGATGTAAAATAGCTTTGAGTGTCAGCAGCACAGAAACATCAGCGTTGTTCTCACTTACACTAAATCTATTTTACACCTCTTTGACTAATAACTTTTCTTGTGGTGTACATGCACATGCGGTGCTTTCACACAGCACAAACAAAACTAGTTCTCTGTTGATGCCGAGGTCCCTGCTCGTTCCTTGCAGCCATAGCGTGAAAATGTGAGATGCAGTTCAGCACATGGGCCTCCCTGAGTGGATGCGATGAGAGCAGCTGCTTCAGCTGGAGCTCCTACAACTCCACAGTTCAAAAATCAGTATCAGGGTTTGTGTCTTCAACTGCAGAAACTCTCCCTGGCTCTGCTGGAGAGCCCGCTCACCCCTGGACACAGAATCCACTGGTCATGACATGGAATTTCTGTGATACCTAGAGGCTGGTGGTGGTTGACCTGTGGGTCATTCTGGCTGCAGTCCCACTGTGGTGAGGAATGGACTCCAGAGTGCCACCTTCACGAAGAGTGGTGACTGCAGACGATGTGGGAGGCATCTTGCAAGACCTCAGTCTTGCCTCCGATTTATTTATCTATTTATTTATTATGTGGTCAAATTTCACAAATTTCCCTTTGTTTTTCCTGATACTGATATGTGTTCACATACAGATATAAATGGATATATGTACGTATTCTATCTCTCTATATAAATGCTTGGTGCTTTTAGTCCCCAAAAGAGCTGATCAGGGCATCAGCCAGCTCACCTGCTCCAGCTACAGTACTGAAATTTTCGGCTTTAACACGGGGATTAGAGAAGTGATGATAACCAGTTACTCCATGACTGAAAGATGCAAAGCTTTATGAGACTGTTACCAGCTTGTACATAATGTTTATATGAAATTCCCTTATGTTTATTTACAGTTCCATTGAAAATGAGAAATATGATGAATTACAGTTTATGATCATGGTGAGAGAGGGACATAAATTAGTGAGATCCCATTTAACTAGCACAGAGTTTGCGAAATGAGGATGCTGCAAGGAAGTCCTGAGCTTGCCTTTACACTGTCGTAAAACTTTGAGCCAGAATATCCAGGGAATTTTTCAGCTGTAATGAAGCCTTATTGAGGATTCTTCTGGTTAATCTGTGTTAATCTGAGCTCTGATAAGAGTTACCTGGTAAATTTGCGAATTGGTTATCGTGCTGCCTTAGTTAAGCCAGGCTTTCTCAAAGAAATCAAATTTGTAAGTGAAGCAGGTTTTGGGTTTTTTGCTCTTAATCTCTTCCCCTTCCCCTCCAAATGTCTTAAATACAATTTTGCATAAATTTAAGAAGATCTTCAAAACGTTTTAGGTATAAATACTGAGTTCTGCCAAGTGGGCCTTTGCTTTTAAAAATGTTTTGGGGATATGCTTGGAGAGATTAGAATAACTTGTCAAACAGCTTTCAGGTGTGTCTTGTGTGTTAGACGTGGAGGAAAAATGTCCTGACAAAAGTAGAGACAGTTTTTGAAGCTTCTTTTATGTAAGCTTATAGGTCCACAGCAAGGAAAGGGTGGGGGGATGCTGGTAAATGTTATTTTTTACTGAAAATAAGTTTAATGCAGAAGCTTTAACTGTTGTAATGTTTGACTTTGCATGCATCACTGAGGTGTGATCCACTGCAAGCTGTGGTGCATATTTTCATCCTTTGGTCCTACAATAAAATAATACTTTTGTAAAGAGGAAAAGTATTTAAAAAATATCTTCACTTGGCTCTTGTGAAAACAAAGCCATCACTAACCACTTCATGCTCTGTGTGTAACAAGCAGTAGCTTTTTGTAGTGATCTTATGATCACAGAAATGGAGATTCTTGAGCTGAAAGTGTATTTTGGCTGTCTTTTCTTTGGATTGAGGAAAACCAAGTTACTGTATTTTTCAAATCACTACTAATTTGAAAAATGAAACTCAGGAACTCAGACCTTGGTGTGGGTTGTGTAGGGATAAAAGGGAGTTTCCTCTGAAGTTGAAGGACCCCCTCTGTACTTCTGCACAGCTTCCAGCCCTGCCATGGTCTTTGCTTCTGGTCACTGCTCCAGAGACAAAGCCTTTGCCAAGAGCTGGAGCTGCAGTGCTACTGCAGTTGCACAGACAGGGCTGATCAGTGCAGCTTATCTAAGCTTTGTTCTTTTTTTCCCTTTTTTTTTTTTCCTCTTCTCCCCTTTCTTTCTTTTTCATTTGAAGGGACAGTATTTTTAGCTGGACAGAAATTGGAATTTTTTTAACTTAGGGTGGAGTTTACCCATACTTTATTATTGGTTATGTAAGTAAACATACAGTTTGCATTATTATACATAATGCTTGCTTAGCTGGTCACATTTTCTTCAGCATATTCCTGTGGTAGAAGCAGTGAAGCACTATGCTTTCTTTAGCAATGAGATTTTAATTGATTTCCCTGTGATACCACCGAAGACAACAGGCGAGACTAAGCTCCGAAACCCCTTCTTTCGTTTCCCCTACTTTTACTGATGGCCATGGTGCCATCACTGTGATTTGTAATGAAGTACTTTCCATGTTGCGGTTCTCAATGGCAGTGAGCTCTCCCAGAACAGTGAGAGCAGTCGTACAGTGTGGGTTGAGGGGAAACAGTGCACTGCGTGTCTGTATTTGATGTTTTCCAATGACCAATGAGAGCAACCCGCTGTTTCCTTCTTCCCTGTAAAGCCAGGAAACAGATCCTTCAGACATGTACCTCAAACCTTGAAGAGAAAGTGAGCAAAGCCACTTGATGGGCTGAGGACAATGCCCTCAGTCTTGGCTGAGAGGACAAAGTGGTGGAAGAGGACAGTGTCAGGACTGGGAGACAGCATAACCCAATGATTTGGCTGATGATGTCCTTCCAGAATTAGTGAGAGATTAGTGTTCATGCTGTCTCTTTTGGGAGTAGAAGGGGTTTTGTAGTCTGCTGAAAAGTAACTTTTTGTACATTCCTCGGTTTGTGTACACACTGCTGCAGAAAGCATTTGCATCCCCTTCGTAATTTTTTTCTGTGTCAGGAACCTTTTGAATCACTCTTATTTTGGCATGTGCGTGGTTAACTGCAGGAGCTGGTGTTCTGCTTTGAGGCCATCCTTCCTCCTATTTCCATATCTGCTTTTTCATCCGACTATAAGACAAGATTATAGATTACATTTTTTTCCCCTACTTTTACTGAGCACTTTGAATTTTTTTTTTCCAGTCCATTTGAAGCTCCTGGTTTATCTGCCATGTGCTTTCATACCATGTGTTGCCTTTTAGTGAGACTTTCTTAAAAAAGGGAAGACTATACTGGGGATTGTTTCTTATAATAACTAAATTAAGCTTATTCCTGAAAAGCTGAGGACAGGGCATGCAGCTGTCATGACTTGCCACTCAGTGTTTGGAGCTGGAGTTGCAGGGAGTGTTTCTGTTATAGTTCTGTACCTGCTGTGAATAGGAGTGAGTGTTCACCACAACCTTAATTAGATCTGGGTGAACAGAGCTGCTCTACATTCATCCTGCACTGTGTGCTTAGTAATAGCCTCTGCTATGTGCATCACCCATCAAGTTGGGAGGATTGAGATCTTGTTAAATGAAATACTGATAGTGTGATAGAGAAACAGGTGATGGGTAGCTGTGAGCTTTGGTCCTTCTCACAGCATGTGGGCTTGCCATATGGTGCTGGCTGCTGCCCAAGCTCCTGTCCAGTGAACACATGTCAGTGCTGTGGTTGCAGCAGCTCCCCTGTGCTTGATTTAGACTTCATGGTTCTGCCTGATGGCTCAGAATTTCTGAACATGTTAATCATTTGGAAGTGCCCCTTCCCTCTGTGAGAGATCCGTGTTCAGGATTCAGAGTCCGTCACTCCTGCTATGGATAAGCTCTATGCATTCTGCTTACTAGAAAACGTTTTTTTCCAATATAACTGACTACTTTTTTTTCCCCTTCCTTTCTAGACTGACTGCATTGCCATGGAAACCTTTGCTGGAAGAGAAGAGTTTCCTGCTGGTAATTCCAGAAACTGTGTGGTGCTTTTAGAAACAAAGCTCAGCTCCAGCCAGCTTCTTCAATTTCCACTATCATGGACATATAGATACACATCTGTTTAATTAATTTTTTCATAAACATCAGCTCTCTACTGTTGAATTAATTTGAACTGAGATTTTTTCATAGCTGTGCTTTGGTGATGGAATTTGGTATTTCGTGTCATATCTATTTGGGAGGCAGTATGAATGCAAATAGGAGATCTCTGTATGCCCCTTTCTTCCTCCTGCCTCTCCCGTTAATTCCTTTTTTTAAAATTTATATTCTGAGAACTAAAAGCTGTTTTTTGATTGTTTAACATGGATTTTGCTTCTCTCGTACCTTAACAAGTGGTTAGCTTAAAACATATATTAGAAATATTTTGGCAGTTCAGGATTTTTTTAGGTGGCTGGATGGAAGGAGGAAGAGGCGCACATTAGCGTGAGGAGTGAACTCGTGGGACTTCAAGGGTCTGAGGAGGAGAGACCTCTTCTGCCTTTTTTTTATGGCTATTTATTTTCTTTTTAAGGTTTAGCTTTCATGGTACAAGAAGTATTTCTTGATCATAGGCTAGAGTATTTTAAATGAAATGTTTGTCAGAGCTTGAACTGAAATTTTTTTTTTGCTCAGAATTTTGGTATGTACAAAGTAGGATTAATGGGCTGGTTGTCTTGTAGGTTGTTTTTGTTCTTAGCCTCAAGATACTTGCTTATAAATACAAATTGTGCAAAATGAGGTTTTTGTTCATGCATTCAAATGGAGAACTGCAGAGTCGTATCCAATGTTCCTGACTTCTGCATTACACTTGTCGGCTGTAGCTTTTTAAAGGGAAACCACCCTAATTGATCTTACTTTTAGCCAAAGTCCCACTTTTACTTTGGGACTATTTTTACTCTTCCTGGCATAATGGGGGAAAAAAAATAAAATGTTGGATCATCAATTGTCCTACTTACAGAAATATGAACAATGAATATTTGACTTTTTTTTTTTAAATAAGCCCTGACTTTTTTACAGTTTTTAAGTACTTTTGTACTGGTTTTTTTTGTTGTTGTTTTTTGGTTGAAATGCGTTTAGGTTTTTAACACTGCTATGAACTGAAAGAGCATGATGCTAGTCGTTGGTTCATGCAATATATAAAAGGCACTGACTGATAAAGGGTTTAGAAGTGATACACAAATCTGCATGCAGTACTGCACCACACAGCTGGTAATCCTCTACATTGTATATTGTACAACTGATTTGTTAGGCTGCTTCACCTCTAACATGCAACCTTTAAACTGCTAGGACAGTTGGTATAACAAATTAGGCACTGTCAACTTTGTTCAGTGATGTGTACCCAAATCTATTTTTTAGTAATATTAAAATGTACATGTCACTAAACAATGAGGATTTTTTTTTTTCTTTTGAAGCATGGTACAAATCAGTTTATGCAGTGTCTAGTGATAGGAAAACTGTTGCTACAGTGTTTAAAAGCACAGACCTGTTTTTGATTCTGGAAGAGAAGTTCAAGTTGGTACAGTTACTTCTTGCTGCTAAACATACACAAATTAAAAATACAACCACTCTTAAAGACCATGATACTGTCTTGCCATATAGCTTTTTGTTTGGTCTCATAAATTAATAATGCAATAGGTAGACAGCTTTTTATAAAGCTTTACATATTTTCTAAGAAATCAAAAACATTAAATGTGAAAGGAAAAGGTGGTTTTGAAGAAATTTGTTATGTACTTATTTTGTATTAGATCCCTGAGGCTGCCATAGTACAATGTACAGCACTGATTTAATCAATGCTGAATAAATAAGTAAATGGGTAACCTCAAGTATAGTGGTACAAATACTAATAGGTATGGCGTAAAACATATGCAATCTTTCTGAATCGCTTAGTTTACAGCAACTAATTTATTCAGTATTGTGCTGGAAGAACATTTTCAGATGATGTAAAACATATCACTATATATACTATCTTCCAGCTACCCATTTATGCTGCTGTATAGTATAAAAATACCAATGATAGAACAATGTTTGTCCTGTAAATTTAATTTGATATTGGACAGTTACTGTCTGTACAATCCAAAATATATGGTTGAAACTGTTCATTATATTTGCTATTTCTGCTTCACAGATTTGTTTTAAAGTCAAGCTGATTGATCTGGCTTTGTCTTCCATTGTAAATATTGTTTTCTTTGTAAAACATATCGCCTTTGCGGTTTTGGGAGACTGGCTTGAAGCTCTGTATAGTGTTTATATTTATCTGACTTGGCTTTCCATAGAGCTACTTGCAGTAAACACGTGTTCATGTAGCTCTGTGTCTGGGTTTTATTTTTAAACTTTTGGGTTTTTTCTGTCAGAGGGGCATTTTCTCTTGCTGTGGCTGCTTTCTTCTTAAAGTGGTTTTGTCACCCACCATCCCTGAAGATTTTCGAGAAGCTTTTAGCCAATTTCAGGGGAGAGATTCCCACTCTACAATTTTCTCTGCCACTCAGTGTAAAAGGTAGCATACAGTGAAACACCTGGCAGTTTTCTTAGTCATAGATTCATCGGCTGATCAACAACTGAGTTTCTGAATAAAAAATAAAATAAAAATCAGTGCCTGATACTTTCTTTTTCTGCTTTAAGAAGAGTGTGGCAATTTTTTGTTCATAACCTTGTCCATGACTGGGTATGGAAGTTTCAGCATCAAAAAGTCCTGGAAGGAATTGTTTAGTGATGTAGTATCAAAGAAGCTCCTGTCTTTAGAGGTTAGGGTAGAAGGGCACAAGTATGGCTTGTTGTTGCAAGTTCTGTAGTAATACTGCTGTCTGACATGTTATATGAGGTCTTGGTATATAAAACTAAAATCCCATATAGATATCTCATAATTTCAGGTAATGTACCCACATGGGTAAACAACTGAACTTAAGTTGAAAAATACCAACAAAACATAGTACCTGTTCAAATACTTTACTGACATGAAGGGTATGTCAATAATTCTGTATAGAAAGAATTTAATCTTAGATGTGAGTGTATATGAGCTCCATAAATGTGGGTAATTACTGTGCAACGTCTTGGCTTAGTCTTTATTTAAAAATACATTATTTAATTCTTAGCCTGTAACTCAGAATAGTGCATTAAAACAACTCCCTGTAAAAGTCAGGTTTGCTCCAAGAATAGAGTTTTTCTCAAATAAACCAGCCCTCTTACTCAGAGCATCATTTTATAGTGTGTAACCTGCACTGGGAAGAAGAAGAAAACTTTCTCATAGATGGCAGAAACAAACAGTGAAAATTACTCAGACACTGTCAAGACTGTTGTAAGTCTCACAATAAGTGCTTTAACAGACCTTAACTGGATCTGATATGGGCTAACTTCTTGAGGGTGTTTTTTTCCTGGGGGGATGGGGTGGAGGGCATAGTTTTGCACTAATTTTTCAAACCCCTTTGTGTGAATCACTGACAGAATGCTCTTACTTCTGAAGCATGGTGAAAGCCCTCAATTAAAACCAGAAGGCAAGTTACACTCCCTATCTGAATTTGAAGACATTCACTAGAATGCACATTAAAAGTCTTTGTTTTGAAGTACATTTACCAATTCTAATGGGTCTAGCATCTCACTGAACAAGTAATCAAACAGCTGGCAACAAGAAAGTCATAGCAGAGAAGGATTTTCTTCAGCGTTAACAAGTATCTATGGTTTCTATTGTACTTTTTTTTAACCTACCTGCTTTTGTGTCTATAGTCTGCTTTTGTGTCTATAGTGGTCTTTCAAAACTAAAAGAGATTTCTCCATTCATTTTTCCATAAAGGGTTGTGAAGCAACATGTCTGGGGAGGAGTGCAGGAGTACTGAGCTTATGGTAGCAACTGCAAGGTTAGAACTTCCTTCACCCAGCCCCTTCCATTAAAGAAACACACTAAGCTCAGTTTCTTTGATTTGCTTCTGAGTCAGTAATTTAAACCTTTTGGCAGAATTGTTAACAGTTATAGGAGACTCAGGAAATATGCTTTAGGTGGCTCTGAAGCTGCTTGTTCATTCAGTAGCCTTAGCTATGGTTCTATGCTCCATCCAGGGGCTATAGTGAGCACCTTTACTAAAGAGATGTTTGTCTGCTTTGCTAAACAGTTACTCTTCACCTCACTGCTACTTGAGGCTGTTCTTACAGAGGGGTCACCTGTCTGATACAAATGGGTTGAGTTTATAATCTCCCTTTCAAAACCTAATAGTTCTAGATACTTATCCTGCATTTAAAATGTAGAACACTGTTAATACTCCCTTGAGCTAATCACTGCTCCCTAACTTCCATTAGCATGAGTGTCCTCCTTTTTTGACAGGAAAATACCCTAGAAATACCAAATTATTCCAGTCTTTTGTGTAGTTTTCAGCTCGTGCTTCCAGTGGAAGTAGCCATTAGCAGCAGAAGTATTATATGTCCAGCAACTGCTGGATTTCCTAAAGCATAACTTCGCTGGGAAGGCTCTGATAAAAACACATAATGCTCACAGCAGTATAGTCCTAAAGCTGGCAAAATGACCTTCCCTCAGTGGTGTTCCTAGGATAGCACTTCTGTCCAGTTTAGGCAGCATGCTGACTTTATATTTTGATAACTAGCTTAAATATTTTACAGCATATAATTGGAGAAGATGAAATTTTAGAACTGGAGCATTTGTTAGTTCCAAAATCAATATATCACTTCTTCAAATTCTAAAACTACTTTTAAAAAATAGGTACTTCCTCCACCGTTTGATAGGAGAAATCCCTCACTATAGCAGGGACTGACTTTGCAATATAGGACAAGCTTACGAGCTTTTAAAGCACAGAGTTGGCATGCACTAGTCTAGTTGACGACACCAAGCTGTGTGGGCGGCTGACATCCTGGAGGGACTTCGACAGGCTGGAGAGGTGGGCCCAGGCCAACCTCATGAAGTTCCACAAGACCAAGAGTAAAGTCCTGCCCCTGGGTCAGGGCAATGCCAAGCACCGATATAGGTTGGGCAGTGACTGGCTTGAGAGCAGCCCTGAAGAAAAGGACTTGGGGGTACTGGTGGACGAGAAGCTCAACATGAGCCGCAAGTGGCACTTGCAGCCCAGAAAGCCAGTCGTATTCTGGGCTGCATCAAGAGGTGTGTGGCCGGCAGGTCGAGGGAGGTGATTCTCCCCCTCTACTCCACTCTCATGAGACCCCACCTGGAGTACTGTGTCCAGTTCTGGAGCCCACAGCACAAGAAAGATGTGGATATGCTGGAGCGTGTCCAGAGAAGGGCCACGAGGATGATCAGAGGGCTGGAGCACCTCTCTTATGAAGAGAGGCTGAAGGAGTTGAGGCTGTTCAGTCTGCAGAAAAGAAGGCTGTGAGGAGACCTTATTGTGGCCTTCCAGTATCTCAAGGGGGCTACAAGAAAGCTGGTGAGGGGCTTTTTAGGATGTTCGGTAGTGATAAGACTCGAGGATTGAAGCTAGAGATGGATCGGTTCAGATTGGACGTGAGGAAGAAGTTTTTCACCTTGAGGGTGATGAGACACTGGCACAGGTTGCCCAGAGAGGTGGTGGAAGCCCCATCCCTGGAAGTTTTTAAGGCCAGGCTGGATGGGGTTCTGAGCAGCCTGATCTAGTGGGTGATTTCCCTGCCCATGGCGGGGGAGTTGGAACTAGATAATCTTTAAGGTCCCTTCCCATCTTCTATGATTCTATGATGGTATAGAAATCTTGTTGCCCTGACATTCTATGATGGTATAGAAATCTTGTTGCACTGCCCTGCGTGTCCACTTTGGTTTATAGGTTGTGACTGCAGAATTGTTTCCCACCATGAATTTGAGGCTGAAGGAAGTGTTTTCCTTTTAGTCAAGGATTATAATAGGACTCACTGGAGTGAAAAGCCTGTCTTAAGTAGAACATTCTTCTTTAATACTACAACACTGTCAATGCTGGTTAGGCATTGAGTTGCCATTTTTTAGGATTTGCACACGTGTTCTCTTAGAAAGTTGCATTTTTTTCACTTATCAGCCCATTTGCAATTCATACTGCACCATCTGCAGCAAGCTTTTAAGAACAAGAACAGGGCAGTGAGCAAAAAAAGGTAGTGCACTTCCCCTTCTAGTAAGTTTTTTTTACTCGTTGCTGCATGCAGGCACTGCAAGAACTGTTGCTATTCTAGCTTTCTTTCAAAGCTCTGTAGTGACCTCGAGTGGTTGAAGTGTGTAACTTGTCCCCGTAAAACAAGTAAACTGGAGTTTCACTTTCCTGCTCAAGATTAACTAAAATAGACTAATTTTACATTATGAACTAAGACCATCAAAGCATTAGTTAAAAAGAAATCAGACTGTAGATGAAAACATGGTGTTCTGAGCCAAGATCATGGCTAGGCTATGTTGAAGACTACTTTAAGGCTCTAATGTTCAGAACAGTTCTTTACCTTTTTAATAATAAATCTGCAAACACAAACTTTAACCTGTAGTTTAATACTTATATACTGATGGATAGCACCCAGACGTCACAACCAGCGTTTGAGCTCCCTCAGTATCTCTGCCTCAAAGAGCTTACAGTCTAAGCAGCAAAGAAGAAGTAAGAGAAGATAATAACCATGTTTTCTTTTATAGATCAGCAGCTCCTGTCCAACACAGGTCAAATGATTTACCTGCTCTAAGGCACAGAATGTGTGGTGGGAATTAATATCTCTTGAATCGCTGCTGCATGTCTCAGTTAAAAGATGCTCCTTCCTCTGCAAGCCACATTTCTCTTATTAAAAATTAACCCTTTTGGACATCTCAGCCTGAAACTGATTTAAAGTTCAGGACTGTTCTCTGGGTCAGGTTGAGAGCTGCAGGAACTGAACAGAGAACATATCTGTCAGAAGTGTAGCTACTTCACACATTTTCACTTTGTGTGGTCATCTTGCAGGTTTGGAAACTAAACCTGCCACAAGACTAACTGGTCTGGGTTCTATCTACCTTAGGTTGGAAGGGTATTTCCTGCCTTTTCAATTCAGTGGGCTTTCTTTTACATGGTGCAAGAGAAGCCCAAATCTTGGAAAGAAGCACTACTAGAACAAACATCTTCAGCCCTGTCCAGGTTACCATATATGAATCTGTCTTGCTGGTGAGTGCAAGACAGGGGGTAGAGGTAGGGAAGGCTGGTGGAGCAATTTCCTTATCTGGGGCTAGGGATAGGCTGCTATGTTCAGTTTAGACTTCTGAGGAGCCAGACTTTTGAGTTTACGAGAAGAGATTTACTATTTTATTTCAGCTTTGGTAACAAGTTCTTGACTTGGAGGCAGCAGCAGGTTCAGGTTTTTTGTATATGCATCAGCAAACCAAAATAAAATGAGTTGAAGGATGCGCATTGCTGAATCGCCCACTCTCTACCAACATATATGACTGCAGCTAATTGAAAAAAGAGAAAGCTGTTAATATTTTGCACTTTAAACTAAAGAACTTCACTTTTATACTTAGTTGAAAGCTTCTGAAATCAGCACCAATCTCACTGTATACATCACTGCCCTCTGGTCAGTCACTAGTCCTATGTCTTTTGTCAAATACGCATAAAAGAAGATTTCTGATGCTCCATGCTTACAATGATAACTGAAAGATAAGAATGAATAGCCATTAGCAGATAAATTACTTAACAGTAGTTGATAAACAAATACGCTTCATCTATATAAAGCAGTATGTTAATTCACAAGTTAAGTTGTATTGATAGTTGAAGTGGCAATATACAATGAAAAAATTAAATTATCATCACTTGAAAAATAGTCTTGCTTTGTCAGGGAGCTCTGTTTATACATACAGGTAAATGAAACAGCGCTGACCATAGAAGCTGAACAGTCATGCATACAAAAAGTGATCACTTATCAGCTATTGTACAAGTAGTGACACTCCAAGACATACACAGTAAGATTCTTACAAAATGACATCAGAAAGACTGCATGCACCATCCTTCAAGGCCTTATGTGAACTACACATACACAAGACTTGCTGTATACTGTGAATAATACATTGCGGATGTGTATAAATTCATGTAAGATTTAATAGAAAAGTTTCCACCAGCTTATGCTTTATTTTATTCGGAAGGTTTCTTAGCATGTACACTGTTTTGACTAAAACACATTACACCATTTCAGAGTAGAGGTTTCATGTAAGCATAATCTTAAATGCTTTGGTAACTGGATATTCCCAAGGAACAGGTTTTATTAAACCAAACTGATTACTAAAACATGAATATGACTTTTACTCAGAAGAGAAGAATATAGAATATGGCTAATAATTTCACATATTTTCACCAGATACATAAAAAACCCTTTTCAAGTAGATTGGGATTTCTAAGCACAAATAAAACCACTGATAGCGTAGTGTACAACATTTAAAATCCTGATCAAAATGACTTCAGCATAATTGTACATTCCCAAATATATCAGGTTGGCAACTGAGGAAAGAAATGAAATATTAAATGAATAAGTTGACATAAGAGAGTTCTCTCTGTACCATTAAGTTTCATAATAAAATACTGCCATGTGTTTATTTTTAGATATAAGAAGTTTTGTATCAGAGTCTGGTTTACTTCTAAATGGATGAAAGTTTCAACTAAAAAGGTGTTTACACAATATACACATTTCAGTACTTACAAAGAGAAATAAGCTTAAAATTTCATATTAAAAACCTGGGATACAGTAGGGTTAGTAGCACCATGAAAAATGTTTTTCAAACCTGCAGTCTTGCTATTTTAAATATACTCAGTGCGTCGTGTTTTTCTTTATTCTCTTGGTTGATCAAAAAGGTGCCATTTTGGTACAGGGAGAGAAATGAAAAATTTCTTCTTCAAATCGTTTGTGAACCTCAAGTGTTTCCTTCTGTTTCCAAGAGGTCAATTCTTTCATCTTAGTCCTGTTGTCAAATATGTACTGAACAACCCTTAGTTTGGCACATGAGTGAGGTGAATTTGCATGGTAAAACAGTTTTAATTTGTTTTTTCCTTTCTTTCTGCACAGTAGCACCATTGTTGCAGCTAGAAGACAGTGCATCTTAGGAATTTTCAACTGTTTTATAAAACATTCTCCAAGCTGTTACGTCTTCTTCATGCAAACCTGACAACGACTAATACGCGTCCTCAAGTCTCCAGCTTTCAGTGTCTCTGACTGAGGTTTACTGGTTAACAGACACAAAGGTAAGGTTAGGTTAGCCCTTTCTTTGTTTACAGAACTGTCGCTTTAAAATTCTACTTAATTCACAGTTTAAGATAATACTTAAGTGGGGAATTAGCCCTGTATTTGAGATTTTTTGCTGAGAGTGATCTTTCTGCAGGTCCTCAACGCCAGATGACAGATGCTCAGCTTTGTCCAGTGTCTAAGTATGCACAAGGTATGCTAACTACTTCAGCCTAGCATATATGATGTAGCACAAATACCAAACTGAGTGGAAGGTGAATTTTATGTGTTTGAGACAGTATTTCTGGGGTCTTTGTTTGATTTTTCTCAGTTGAAGGGCACTTTAACAACCCATGGAAAATACTGCTACAATGAGATCTGCATTTAAGTGATGGCGCTACCAAATCATTTATTTATATTCTGAAAGGGTAGTAAGGTGGGAGATTAATATAACAAATTTGTGTAATATGCATGTACACAGAGTGAGTCCAATTCCTAAGCATTTATATTTGTTAAAAAAAAGAATAAAAAGGAAGTTGTGTTTATGAGAAACAGAAAGTAATAGGTGCAGAAAACTCAAAGGTGCATGGTAGTTATTAGTAGGCAGTTTTCATTACTGAATTACCACTGATCAACCACCCTAAAGACTTAGAGTGATGACTATTTAATGCATATTGAAGTATCATGGTTATATGTATAACACAAAACCAACTTAAGGGCTGCTGTTGCTATATAACACAGTGCATATTGCCAGTGCTGTACCAGAAAACTATGTTTTCAAGTATGCAAACAGGGCAGTGGCAATGCATTCTATGAAAGCAGATGATTTTTTTCAAATTAAAAATGATTTTACTACTCAAGTTGAAAGGGAAAAAAATTGAGGAGCTGAGAGACTCCAGCTAACATGATGACTGCAGAGAAGCTGCCTTGTAGCCACAGTGTCATTCTAATTCTTCTGCAAAGTGCTGGAAAAAACTGCTGCCATGGAAGTGAAACCTCCTTCACACAAGGCTTTTTACAATAGAATATATGAACATCTGCTTTAAAAGGTTTAAGTAGAGTTGATCTTGCCCTTCATAGTTATCCCTGACATGTCTATGAACTACCTTTTCAGATATTGACTCTACTGAAAGGTCTGGCAAGGAAAAAAACAAACAACAAAATTGATCTTGTAGGCTCCAGATACATTAACTACAGTAGGACTACTTTCAGAGAAGGTACTACTAGATGTGAATAAGAATTGACATTAAAGGTATCCAACTCCTTGCAAAACAGAATGTGTCCTAGCTAGTTTTCAGGTAATATCAAAGGCTTACCAAGGACACACTTGAAAAACTGGTTGTGAGGGGAGAAACAAGTAAATTATTTCCCCATAACCCTGTAAACAAATTTCTTTTTATCTTTGGAATAAATTCATCTTTATGTAATAAAGCAGTAATTCATCTTTATGTAATAAAGCAATATACAAGAAAGGTTTTCTTACCTGAACATTTCTGACACTTCTACAGTTGCCAGCCAGAAGCTATATGAATTGGCATAGTAATTACAAGTGCCACGACCATGGCACTCAATAAATGGAGCTGAGCGGAATTCTTCTAAACAGGAGCCAGGCGATGCCAAGGCCTGTCCAGAACCTTCTGCTCCAGCACTAGTGTGCTGGTGGAGGAAAGAAACACATAAAGAAAAATCTTACAGTAGGTGCTAAAAATTAAATAGCACAGCCTTCAACTACTAAAATAGCCACTGTTCATTCTTGGTTGAGATAACGCAGTGTCAGACATCTCCATAAGTATCAGTTACACTGGGCTCTGTGTACTGGAAATCACTGTTAATCTTGACTGCTATGGTTAGTAATTAAAGGTAAAGGCTTTCAAATGACAACCATTGTAGTTTTTAATGAAGTAGGAGATAGTTCTTACCATCATGAAAGAGTAACCGATCCAAAGGGAGTCCCAGCCTGGAGGACACAAAGGAATCTGAATGGTCTGACTGTGGACAGCTATCACCATAGCAGGAGCTTCACACACAACACATCTGGTCACACGGGAAGTATCAGAGAAAAATGATATTAAAATATAATAGAAGCATGTTTTATTAAGAATTCTTACACAAAGAAAGGGAGGGAAACTGGTCTGTGAAAGGCTGTCCTATTAATCTAGACTTCTACTGCTCACATATTTTGCAACTGCAAAATCTGCCTGCATTTCCATCAAGAACCATTGGGTAAAATACTGAAGCAGTTACTGAAACAATAGCTCAAAGTCCCCAAGTGAATGTCTTAATCCTAGAGCTAATGGCTCTCATATTCTTTTTCAAGTCCATTGTGATCCTGCACTGCTGATTGTATAGCTTCCCCAGTGGAGGGGAGCTCTTACAGCCTTCTAGCCTCAAATTACTACCACTGCAGGTAAACAGACCTTTTAAGACAATGAATATTCGAAAATGAGCTATTTCTCTATTATTTCCCAGTGCAAAACATGACAAATTCATCTAATATCCAGCCGACACATTGGAAATACATAGATAAGATGTACCGTTTATCTAGACATTAAAAGAGACCTTATAGCTTGCTTTGTCTCACCGGCTAATGAATGGCTGTATGCCCTGCCCAGTCAGTGGCTCCATGTTCATTGGCATTGGCTCTGGAGTTGATAGCCAGTAGGAATAGTCATTCCTTGATGCAAAATTACAGACATTGTTGATGTTGCAGAACATGAAGGGCATGGTGCTGAAACGTCTAAGACAGCTCCCAGCAGTACCTACAGAGTAAGATACATAAAATGTGACAGCAAATTCTCACTTCATTGCTTTTTATAGCAACTGTTTAAGAAGAGTAATTGTATATTCTTCCTCTCCACCTGTGGACGCACAACACATGCTATCAAATTGTCACAAGTGGGAAAAACTTAACTTCTCAGTTTTGGTTTACATTCTTTCATCCTGAATTATAATGTGCAGTCTCTGCAGGTAGTAGATCTTAGTATGCAATCTCCATCTAAGAAATCTCTAAGACTGTCATATCTTCAGAGAAGCAGAGCATTTAAAGGAGCAGATACAACTTTCTTCCCCTTAAAGACAGAGCATACAGAATATCTCACCCAAATCCTGACCATGTGCTCGCTCATTTCCTTGCACATACAGAAGAGAGAATCCATCATATATTCTTGATGTTCCTTGTGGACATAGTGGTGTATCCCTGGTCTGGCTGTGCCGAGTTATAAGGAATCCATGAGCAACAGAAGCTGTTCCAGGAGGACCAGGTGGGCCTTGTAAGCCATCAGGACCAGGAGGTCCCTGTACTCCTCGTGAACCTGTTCACAGGAGAGAAACACAACATAGTATTTATTAACACCATTTCTTGGGTTTTTAGGACTAATACCACTCAGAAACGTAGCATGGTCTTCTAATTAATGTCCCTGTGATTTGGGGGACCTGGTATCTGCTAACACTATCCACCCCAAATTATTTTTTCATGTAAGCTTGGTTAAATCACTGGGGCTATCACAACTAGTTATAAAAGTGAAATTTCCCTGTTTTGTAGGGGCATTGTGAAGTTCAGAGCTGCAAGGCACTAAGATGACAACTGCAGTGGACATGACAGCCACTGGAATGAGTGCAAATCAGCTTCCCAATTCTGAAACATATTAATCTATGTAGGGAGCTTAATAAGGTAATATTCAAACATCTTGTTCAAAATCAAAAAAACGAGTGGCAGAGCAAGCCTCACTAGGGCATGCTATCAGTCTTGAAAAGAGAAGACTTCAGGGGGACCTAATAGCTGTCTTCCAATACCTGAAGGGAACCTACAGGACAGATGGGGAAGGACTTTTTACAAGAGTGTCCAGCGATAGGACAAGGGGAAATGGGTTTAAGCTGAAGGAGAATAGATTTAGACTGTATCTCAGGAAGAAGTTCTTCAGTATGAGGGTGGCAAGACTTTGGAATAAATTGCCCAGAGATGTTGTGGCTGCCCCCTCCCTGGAGGTGTTCAAGGCCACGTTTGATGGAGCCTTGAGTAGCCTGACCTAGTTGAGAGACGTCCCTGCCCATGACAGGGAGGTTGGACTAGATGACGTCTAAGGTCCCTTCCAGCCTAGGCCATTCTATGATTCTATGATATGATAACGCCTGAAACAAAGCCCACCAAAATAAATAGAAAACTGAAGTTAATTTTGGAGTAGGTTTACAAAAATTGAAAATAGGTTAGAACAGCCTTATATGAAAGGAACAACGAGTCATGTGACTGAGAAAGGTATCACAAAAAACATTTGTTCGTGAACAAAAAAAAAAATCCAGAAATATTACTACAACTAGACTACGTTATACCACAGTCATCATTACTTATATTTTTTCATGAAAGCAATCCTAACAGATTTCATAGAGCTACTCAGAGAAAAAAGAAAATAAGACACTATGGATACTCTTTATACTGTTTTAGCTATACTGTTTGAACTGTTAAATTCTCAGACTTATTCTCACAAGTTGTAGTATAGAGCTTTTTCAGAAAATTGTCCCAGTGCTTCGTCTGATTTCTTTTCTCAAATCATAATTCAGTAATTCTAGAGTTACAACCAGATCAAATAAAAACGATCCTGGAATACACATAGTGACATCAGAAGCAGAGTCACTAGCACAGGTGAAGTACAATTGTACTTCATTGGAGTCTCCAGGTACCTTAGCAGGGGCCCAACTCAAATGCCTTTATATGAATGCCTGCACCTTGGGCAATAAACAAGAGCAGCTGGAGATGCTTGTGAGTCTGCAGTGCTACGACCTGATCAGCATTGCAGAGACTGTTCAGGAAGGACAGGCAGGGGAAATGAGGAGGGAGTGTTGCCCTCTATGTCAATGAATGGCTAGAAGGCATGGAGCTACACCTGGCAAGTGATGACAAAAGAACTGAGTGCCTCTGGACTAGGGTGAAAGGAAGGGTATGAGAGTTTACAGTGGGGCTGTGCTACAGACCACCCAATCAGGAGGACCAAGTGGATGAGGCCCTTCATAAGCAGATGGGAGTTGCTGCTCGTTCACAAGCCATGGTCCTCATGGGGAATTTTAATCACCTTGACATCAGTTGGAAAAACAACACGGCAGGGAACCAACAATCCAGGAGATTCCTGGAATGCATTGATGATAAGCTCCTTCTCCAAGTGATAGAAGAACCAACAAGGAGAGGTGCCATGTTAGACCTCGTTCTCATCAATAGGAAAGGGCTGGTGGGTAATGTTAAACTCATGGGTAGCCTTGGCTGCAGTGACCATGAGATGGTGGAGTTTGAGATCCTAAGGGCAGCTAAGAGGGAAGCTCAACGAGCTTGAAACCCTTGATTTCAGAAGAGGTGGCTTTGGCCTCTTCAGGAACCTCCTTGGTAGTGTGCCACGGGACAAAGCCTTGGAGGGACTGGGAGCCCAAGAAAGCTGGTTGACTTTCAAGGATCATCTCCTACAAGCTCAAAGGCATTGCATCCCTAGAAGGAAAAAATCACGCAAAAACACCAGGAGACCTATATGGATAAATAAAGAACTCCTGGCTAAAATCAAATACAAAAGGGGAATACACAAAGTGTGGAAGCAAGGGCTGGTAACCTGGTATGATTATAAGGAAGTTGCTCGAGAAATCAGAAACCAGGTTAGGAAATCTAAGCCTCTGACAGAGTCAAATCTGGCCAGGGATACTAGAAATAACAAAAAGGGATTCTTCAGATATGTGAGAGAAAAAAGCAGAGTCAAATCTGGCCAGTGATATTAGAAATAACAGAAAAGGATTTTACAGTTACATAAGAGAAAAAAGAAAAATGAGAGAGAATGTGGGGCCTCTCTAGAAGGATACAGGTGACCTGGTTACTGAGGATATGGAGAAGGCTGAAATATTCAACAACTTTTTTGCCTCCGTCTTCACTGGCAACCACTTGAACCACACCACCCAAACCACAGAGGACATTGGCTGGGTCTGAGAGAGTGAAGAACCATCCAGGGTAGGAGCAG
>NW_009714320.1:0-8067 GCF_000703405.1 Apaloderma vittatum | reverse complement strand
CCTCTCTTACTTCACCAAGAATTGAGAACTCTGTCTTTTCATGGTTGCAAAGCCCAAGAGCCTCCAACCACAACATCACCCACCAGTCCTCTGTTTGTGAAGAGCGAGTCTACAGGGGCAACTGCCCTGGTAGGCTTACTTAATAGCTCTGTCAGGAAGCTGTCTTCCACACGCTCCAGGGACCTCCTAGACCGTTCTCTCTCTGCTGTGTTGCATTTCCAGCACATGTCTGTAAGTTGAAATCCCCCATGAGAACAAAGACTGGCAGTTTTGAGACTTCTGCGAGCCACTTGCAGAATGCTTCATCAGCCTCTTCATACTGGTAAGGTGGTCTATAACAGATTCCCAGCAGGATATCTGCCTTGTTGGCCTTCCCCATCATCCTTACCCATAACCACTCAACCTTACCATTAGAGTCATTGAGCTCTCCACAATCAGAACACTCCCTAACATACAGAGGTAACTAACTGTCTCTCCTTCCCTGACTATCCCTTCTGAAGAGCTTATAGCCATCCATTGCAGCACTCCAGCCATGACAGTCATCCCACTGTGTTTCTGTGATGGCAACTATGTCACAGCTATCCTGCTGCACAGTGGCTTCCAGGTCCTCCTGTTTGTTGCTCATGCTGCATGCATTGGTGTAGATGCATTTGAGCTGGGCTATCGTTTTCATCCCAGCGTTGGCATACCACCCCTTGGCTCATCTCTAGTGAGTCTGGTTTTATCCCCTTCCTCCTCTGAACCTAATTTAAAGCCCTCTCAATGAGCCCTGCCAGCTCATGAATGAGAATCCTTTTTTCCTCTTTGAGACAGCTGAACTCCATCTGTTACCAGCAGGCCCGGTGCTGTTTAAATCTCCCCATGATAAAAACCCAGAATTCCACTGGTGACACCAGCCTCTGAGCCATGTGTTAATCAGGCCTCACAGAATCACAGAATGTTTGGGGTTGGAAGAGACCTCAAAAGATCATCTAGTCCAGGCCCCCCACCAGAGCAGGTTCACCTACAGTATGTCACACAGGAACGCGTCCAGGCGGGTTTTGAATGTCTCCAGAGAAGGAGACTCCACAACCTCCCTGGGCAGCCTGTGCCAGTGCTCTGTCACCCATGCTGTAAACTAAAATTTTAACACCCACTAAACATAACTGAGAGGCAATTTATTCTCAGCATAATATTTTTGTGACAAGACAGTGTGAAATAAATGACATCTACAAGCACTATGTTCTTCCCTTGGTGGTCCCAGTAATTTCTGCACTACAGTTACGTATCTGGGGACGAAACTTACAGAGACTTGTTGGGGCAGCAAAGATTTGAATGAAAATCACCAGTGAAATAGTTGCTGGTAATTTTTCCATGCTTCCACATTTAGGTTCCTCTAACATTGAACCAAATGATGAAGAAACACTGTGAGCACTGAGAGCTATATACTTTTCAGCTATCTTTTGGCAGCCTTTTGAAAGTAGCAGCTAAAAATACTGAAGATAGTTCAGTTTTAATGGGATTTGAGTTCAGAAAAAGGATAGCAGAGGATGAGAAAGACTAAGAACAATAAGTTGTGTTATGGCTGTACTTACTGAAGTCCCAGTGTAGGTGAGGTAACAAAAAGACTGTTCATCCAAGTTAAAGGTGCACCTGACCTAAAGAGGAGTCATGCATTGTACTCTGAGAAGTTGTGTAGGTTTTGAGGTTCTTTTCTCCCTTACCGGAATATGAATGAACAAGCCTTTGTCACTTCAGCCACGGCACAGGATGAGGAAATGTCCCCAGAGAGAGAACCCTGGCAGAGCAGTAATGCCTAAGGGTAATTGCAGAAACACTGGTGTCCCAGGACAAGCCCAAGGCTGTTTTATAACCTACTGAAAGCCTAACGAGTCCCAGGTCCTCTCTTCTCCCAGCTTTCCACTCTGGGATGGGTTCCAGGGCAGTGGGAAATCCGGAGAAAGCCAGAGACAATGGTCCAGCTTGAGGATGTCATCCTTTCCCAGGCATGGAGGTCTATGCACTTGGGAAGTATCATCCTTAATACTCATTATCAAGGCTGCACATAGGCCGTAAGCAAGGTTCCAGGTGATTGCAAGAGATGCTCAGTGACTTGTAATGGCAGGCAGCAATCTGTACCTCCCTGACTCAGAAACCTCCCATTAGTTTATGCTTAATAGTCCATACCTTAGACTTAAATCAGCAGTTCAATTTAGGATATGGACCATAAAATCTTAAATAGAAATCAGAAAGTAAAGTCATTCTTTTTCTACCTCTGCCAACTATTTTAGTGTTTTGCATGGCTTCTGCCAGTTCATGAAGATATTAAGTGACTGAAAGTTGATAAAAGCAGAGGACTAGCTGGCTGCAGTAATAAAATGCATTTCTTCACTGATTTTACAGGCTGTTATGAAGTCGTCTGTCCCAATGAGACTGTATTTACTCACTTCCAAGACATATTCTTTTCTTAACAGGACTGGCCAGAAATAAAACCTTTACTGAGCTGTTCTTCCTCTCTCCACTTGATGCAGAAGCAATGACTCTCCAGCACCCAGAATTTCAAATTAATAGTGAAGCTTGGACAATTTGTATGTCTATCAGTTCTGATGTCTACTGTATGCTGTAGGGCTGTTATTTTACAGCCATTATTATATATAGTGTATAATGGCCTGGGTTTAAGGTTTTACCTAGATAAAAATGTGAAAGCATAGTTGTAAATCTAAGCAATACGGATGGCTCTGTCCTTTTTAGGAAAGACAGGCCATCAAGGCAAGGTCGTGGAGTTGCTCTTCGCATCAGAGAGCAAATAGAATGTACTGAATTCTGTGCAGGGGCAGATGAGGAGTGAGTTGAGAGTTTGTGGGTGAGAATTAAGGAGCAGGTGAGCATCGGTGATACTGTGGTGGGTGTCCATTACAGGTCCCCTGAACAGGATGAGGAAGTTGATGAGGCCTTTTACAGGCAGCTGACAGCAGCCTCTCAATCACAGGCCCTGGTTCTCATGGGGGATTGTAACCACCCAGATATTTGCTGGAAGGCCTGCACAACCAGCCATCCTCAGTCCAGGAGGTTTCTCCAGTGCACTGATGATAATTTCTTGATGCAAATGGTGAATGAGCCGACCAGGAGAGGAGCACTGCTGGATTTTATACTTAGTAACAAGGAGGATCTGTTTGAAGCTGTGAAGGTTGAGGGCAATCTTGGCTGCAGTCACCATGAGATGGTGGAGTTCAGGATCTTGTGCAGTAGGAACAGAATACCAAGCAGGATTGCAACCCTGGACTTCAACAGGGCCAACTTTGGCCTTTTCAAACAATTGCTAGGGGAAATCCCATGGGACAGGGTACTAGAAGCTAAAGGGGCCCAAGACAGTTGATTAATATTCAAGGACCACTTCTTCCAAGCTCAAGATCAATGTATCCCAACAGGTAGGAAATCAAGAAGGAGAGCCAGAAGACTCACGTGGTTAACCAGGGCGCTGCTGGGCAAACTCTAGCAGGAGAAGAGAGTCTATAGGTCACATAAGGAGGGGCTGCCCTCTTGGGTGGAATGTAAGAGTGGTCAGAGGATGTAGGGAGGCAGCTAGGAAAGCTAAGGCCTCCTTGGAATTAAACCTTGCAAGGGAAGTCAGGGACAACAGAAGGGGCTTTGTGGATAAAACTAACACTAGAGGGAATGTAGGCCCACTGCTGAACAAGGTGGGTGCCCTGTTGACAGGGTACAGAGAAGGCAGAGTACTGAATGCCTTCTTTGCCTCTGTCTATCCTGCTGGAGACTGTCCTCAGGAGCCCCAGACCTCTGAGGCCACAGAGGAAATCAAGATAAAGGAAGAGTTTGCCTTGGTTGATGAGGACTGGGTTAGGGATCAGTTGGACAATCTGAACATCCATAAATCCATGGGCCCTGATGGGACACACCCACGGGTGCTGAGGGAGCTAGTGGAAGTCATTGCTAGGCCACTCCCCATCATCTTTGGTAAGTCATGGGCAACAGGAGAGGTGCCTGAGGACTGGAAGAAAACAAATGTCCCTCCAATCTTCAAAAAGGGCAAGAAGGAGAACGTGGGTAACTGCAGACCGATCAGCCTCACCTCCATCCCTGGAAAGGTGATGGAACAACTCATTCTCGGCACTGTGTCCAGGCATATTAAGGATAAGAGGGTCATTTACACGACAGATATGGGGCACTGGAAGTTGAGAACCACGCAAGTGAGAATGCAGAGGGACCATCTGTGGGGTTGTCCAGAGTGAGACAGTCTGCTCCACGCATTAGGACTTCTGCTGTTGAAAAAAATAAGGAGGGTAGTTGTCATAGGAGACTCCCTTCTCAGGGGAACAGAAGGCCCCGTATGCCAACCTGATCCATCCCACAGGTAAGTCTGGTGCCTCCCTGTGTCCCGGGTTAAGCATATTGTTAGGAAGCTCCCAGGTCTGGTGAAGCCTTCTGATTATTACCCACTTCTGGTAATGCAGATTGGCAATGATGAAGCAGAAGAGAGACAGAGATGACCAAAATAGACTTCAAGGCGTGAATGCTACGAGTACTGGGTATGCAGGTTGTGTTTACATCAATTCTTTCAATTGCAAGGAAAAATACCAAGAGGTTCAAAAAAACTCATGAGATTAATACTTGGCTTATAGGATGGTGCCAGCAGTCCAATTTGGGGGTTTTCAACCAAAGGGAAGTCTACACAGCACCTGGCCTACGGAAACAAGATGGACTTCAGATGACTGTAAGAGGAAAAAGGATCCTGAGTCATGAGCTGGCGAGGCTCATTGAGAGATCTTTAAACTCGATATGAAGGGGGAAGGGGCTACAACCACATCAGATGAAGACAACCCTGGGAAAGGCATAAAAACATTGAGAGTGCAACCATTAGCCCAGCTGAAGTGCAGCTGTACTTCATCAGGGACTTCAGGTACTTCATCAGCGGCCCAGCTCAAATGCCTTTACACGAGCACCCGCAGTATGGCCATGAACAAGAAGAGCTGGAGGTGCTCGCGTGCCTGAAGTGCTACGATCTAATTGGCATCACGTAGACACGGTGGAATGACTCCTACGATTGGTGTGTTGGATTAGAAGGGTACAAGCTCTTCAGGAAGGACAGACAGACAGACAGGGGAAATGAGCAGGTGTTGCCCTCTATGTCAATGAACAGCTAGAATGCATGGAGCTACACCTGCAAGTGATGATGAAAAAACCGAATGCTTGTGGGCCAAGGTGAAAGGGATGGTAGGAGACATTACAGTGGGGGTCTGCTACAGACCACCTGAGCAGGAGGACCAAGTGGACAAGGCCCTTCAAGCCTTGTTCCTCCAAGCAACAGAGGAACCAACGAGGTACCATGCTAGACCTCATTTTCACCAACAGGGAAGCAGCCTTGGCTGCAGGGATCATGAGATGGTGGAGTTTCAGATCCTAAGGGCAGTAAAGAAGGGGATGCTCAACAAGCTCAAAATCCTTGACTTCAGAAGAGGTGGCTTTGGCCTCTTCAGGAATCTCCTTGGTAGCATACTGTGGGAAAAAGCCCTGGAGGGATTGGGAGCCCACAAAAGCTGGTTGACTTTTAAGGATCATCTCCTCCAAGCTCAAAGGCATTGCATCCCCAAAAGGAGGAAATTGGGCAAAAACGTCAGGAAGCCTATATGGATGAAAAAGGAACATGGAAACAAGGAAAAAGGAACAAGGAAAATCAAACACAAAAGGGGAATACACAAAGGGTAGAAGCAAGGACTGGTAACCTGGGATGATTACAAGGAGATTGCTTGTGAAACTAGAAACCAGGTTAGAAGAGCTAAAGCCCTGATGGAATCAAATCTGGCCAAGGACAGTAAAAATAGGTATGTGAAAGAAAGAAGAAAAACGAGAAAATGTGAGGCCTCTCCGGAGTGATACAGGTGACCTGGTCAGCAAGGATATGGAGAAGGCTGAAGTAGTCAATGACTTTTTTGCTTCGGTCTTCACTGGTAAACACTTGAGCTATAGCACCCAAGTCATGGAGGGCATTGGCTGGGTCTGGGAGAGCGAAGAACCACACAGGGCAGGAGCAGATCAGGTCCAGGAACCCTAGAGACCCTCCATGGGACCTGATGAGATACATCCACAGGTCCTGAAGGAACTGACGCCGAAGTTGCTAGGCCACTAGCCATCATGTTCGAGAAGTTGTGGCAGTCTGGCAAAGTTCCCACAGTCTGGAAAAAGGGAAACATAACCCCCATTTTTAAAAATGGAAGCAAAGAAAACTCAGGGAACTGCAGACCAGTCAGCCTCACCTCTGTGCCAGGTAAAATCATGGAGCAGATCCTCCTGGTAGCTGTACTGAGGCACATGAAAAATATTAAGGTGATCGGTGACAGCCAACATGGCTTCACTAACGGCAAATCATGCCTGACTAATCTGGTGTCCTTCTATGACAAAGTTACAGCTCTGGTTAGTATGGGAGGAGCAACTGACGTCATCTACCTAGACTTGTGCAAGGCGTTGGACACTGTCCCATATGATATCCTTGTCTCTGAGAGGGAGAGACAGGGACTTGATGGATGGACCACTTGATGGATAAGGAACTGGCTAGAAGGTTGCACTCGAAGAGTTGTGGTCAGTTGTTTGATGTCCACATGGAGACCAGTGACAAGTGGAGCTCTTCAGGGCTCTGTTCTGGGTCCAGTGCTGTTCAACATCTTTGTCAGTGACATGGCTCAGTAAGTTTGCCGATGACACCAAGCGGTGTGGTGCTGTGGATTCACTTGAGGGAAGAGATGCCATCCAGAGGTACCTTGACAGGCTTGAGAAATGAGCCAGTGCAAACTGCATGAGCTTCAACAAGTCAAAATGCAAGGTCCTGCACCTGGGTCATACCAGTCCCAGGCACAAATACAAACTGGGCGCAGAGTGGTTTGAGAGCAGCCCTGAAGAGAAGGACTTGGGGCTGTTGGTAGATGAGAAGCTCAACATGAGCCAGCAGTGCGCTCATGCAGCCCGGAAGGACAACCGTATCCTGGGGTGCATCGAGTGCAGCCAGCAGATCAAGAGAGGTGACCCCATCTCGAACACTGTGTCCAGTTCTGGTGTCCCCACCATAAGAGGGACATGGATCTGTTGGAGCGTGTTCAGAGGAGGCCACAAAGATGATCCAGGGGCTGGAGCACCTCTGCTACGAGGACAGGCTGAGGGAGCTGGGATTGTTCAGCCTGGAGAAGAGAAGACTTCAGGGGGACCTAATAACTGCCTTCCAATACCTGAAGAGAACCTACAGGAAAGCTGGGGAGGGACTTTTTACAAGAGTGTCCGTGATAGGACAAGGGGAAATGTATTTAAATGGAAGGAGAATCGACTGGATCTTAAGAAGAAATTCTTCAGTACGAGGGTGGTAAGAATAGATTGGAATAGATTGCCCAGAGACTTGTGGATCCCCCCTCCTGGGCGCCCCGCTCCTGGAGACGTTCAAGGCCAGGTTGGATGAGGCCTTGAGCAACCTGATCTGCTTAAGGGTATCCCTGCCCATGGCAGAGAGGTTAGATTAGATGATCTCTAAGGTCCCTTCCAGCCCAAGACATTCTATGATTCTACGATTAGGAACAGTCAACATGGTTTTTCCAAGGGGAAGTCATGTTTGACCAACCTAATAGCCTTTTATGGGGACATAACCAGGTGGATAGATGATGGCAGTGCAGTGGAAGTGTTTTATCTGGATTTCAGTAAAGGGTTTGACACCGTCTCCCACAGCATCCTCATAGGTAAACTGAGGGAGGAAGTGTGGTCTGGATGTTCACGTAGTGAGGTGAGTTGTGAACTTGTTGAAGGAAAGAAGTCAGAGGGTTGTGATCAATGAGACAGAGTCCAGTTGCAAGCCTGTATCTAGTGGAGTCCCTCAGTGGCTGGTACGGGGACCAGAAGGATTCAATATATTCATCAGTGACCGGGATGGGGGAGCAGATTGCACCATCAGCAAGTTTGCTGATGACACAAAATCAAGAGAAGTGGCTGGCACACCAGAAGGCTGTGCTGCCATTCAGTGAGTCAGGCTGGAGAACTGGATGGGTAGAGATTTAATGAAATAGAACAAGGGCAAGTGCAGAGTCTTGCACCTGG
>NW_009714319.1:37676-41120 GCF_000703405.1 Apaloderma vittatum | reverse complement strand
AATGTTTACATCATAAAATTTGATTAACAAACACTATATGTCTTCTATCACAAGTATAAACTCCAGACTTATGAAATGCTTCTGATTTAATCCTTAATCCTGTAGGCGTGGGAAGCTGAGGTGTCACTATATTCCCTTGTCTTCACTTCTTGACTGCCAAATCCTGAAGTGCCGTACAGCAGAAAGCTCTGTGCGGGCTTGAGAAATGCAGCCAACATGGCAGAGCTCCCATCTTGTAGGAGCAGTCAGAAGAATTGCAAGAACAAGGACTTTTTTGCTTTCCAAGGTGGTCAACGGCTGGAGAGTGTTCAGCAGCCCACAGGCACCGTCTGCACTGGCTCTACAATCAAATGCTGGTTCCTCAAAGGATGCAGAGAAGTTCTGAAGGGGATCAAAGCTGAGTCTCTGTTGGTGCCTATGAACTATGCATCAGGTCTCAAAGCCTCTGTTAGTCTAAGCAAGATCTAGAAGCCTTTCTGCTACCTCTGTCAGCTGATGTCAATACAACAGTCTTCTGCATGTGTGGTGATGAAGTTACCTGTGAAGAAGAACTTTAGGGACCCTTTTGGTTTTGCCAGTGCCACACTGCAAGAGCTAGGGGGAAGAAAAAAGAACATGCTGCTTTGAATTTAGTTGCATTTTCTTTTATCTGAAGGGACATCATTAACTTTCATCTTTCATCTGAATGTCCAGGAAACAAAGGATCAGGAATAGCTCCTCAGTGGCTGGGATGCTGTTGAGATTGTTTTCAGTGTACAAGCATGTGATGATGCTGGACGATTTACATTTTAAATGAAAACATATCTTGCAATTACCAAAATTTCACTCTCAAAGAGAAATTATTGTTCTCCCAGTTGTCTTGGAACAGAGCTGACTTGACTGCTGGGAGTGAAAGTGGCCTGAAAATAGTAAGGTAACAGAAGCTCTTTATTTTCTCTTTTTTTTTAAAATAGCACATATTTGTTTGTTGTGTAGATTAAAATGGACACAAACCCTTTTCTCTGCCCCAAGGTGTTTGGCATCTGGAGCTTGCTGGTAGCAGAGTCAAAATTTAGCCCTTGCATTGTGAAGGGTTTTTCTCCTTCTCACCTGTTAAGTGTCGTTCTATATTCTTGGGGGTTTAATTATGACATTTGTCCTTTCTGAAAAGACGTCTATGTATGTGCCCATGTGGTCCTTCTGCCTACTCTGCAAGCTCTCGCCAAGAGTCTCAAATTCCTTCAGTCTGGTTAATCAGGGGGAAGAGATGTTACCCTGGTCAGAGCTCCGTTGTGAGCTCTGTTGCTCCTGCTGCAACCAGAAGGTTTCATAAAGCTGCAGACTAAATCTGTGCCGCCTTCTCAGTGCTGTGTGGTGTCTGGGTCATCTTTCCATTAAAGCCTGTGTAATTACCAGGGATGAAGAAGGCAGCAGCAGTAGGGGCAGCAGGCAAGACCTCGGAAACACTTGGTGTCTGATTTTTTGCACCTTCTTCATTTTCCTGGTTTTGGTTTGAAGCAAAGGCTTCACCTTTTGTCACTTCTCCATGTGCCACGGTGCCCCTCACCACAGCGGTTTGTACTACTTAGTAATCTGTGGCATGGTGCCTATCAGCAAATGCTTTGCTCTTCCAAGAGCATTTTGTCCTCAGTCTGTGTGGCCATGCCTGTTGTTCCCTTCGCACAGATGAAACAACTCCTTTCTGTTTTGAGTATGCCAACAATGGAAGAGTCTGGAAATTTGACCTCGGAGGCCTTCTGCAAAGTATTGAAGTTCAGGTTGATTTCCAGTTGCTCTTCACCAATTTAGTGGCATTTCCTAACCTAATGCTTCAGTTACAGTCTCCAGTGCGAAGAGATGGGGTGAAAACCTCAGACCTCCTCAGAAACTCAGAACTTGGGGCACTTTAGGTCTGAAAATGTGAAATAGCCTTTCCTGCTTAAATCTACTGAAAGGAGAGGTTTCCCATGAATGCCTTTTTCAACCCCATGATGCCCCAAAGGAAAGTAGCCCATCCTTCTCCTGCTGTTTGCCCCTGGCACATTAGCGCTGGGCAGATGGTACCCATGGAGATGCATTACCTGTGAGTAATGCTGTGCCCTGCCCAGACTTGTCTTTCCTCCTGCCAGCACGTGCCCGAGGCTGTTTTCTCCACAGACCCTCACTTCTCTCTGTTCCCATCCTGCCCATCCCCAGTTGCCACCTATTCCCCAGGTCTTGTCTCTGGCCTGAGCACCTTCAACCCAAATGCACCTCTGACATGAACAGTGGATTAAACCAATTTTGCTGTAACATACTAGAGTGTATAATGTATCTGTAGAGAGATAGGAGAAATATTTACCAAGTCCATTACAGACTTAATGAGGCAGGATTCCGAGAGGTGGAATAGCAAATTTCTCTGTTCTCTAGATGCCGCCAAAGCAAAGCCAGAGCTCTGCAGAGGTACTTTTATTTCATTAAACAATTTTATTTTCAAGCCCCACTCAGCATTACTAAAATCCTGCTGGCAGCATTTCCTAGTAGCTGCTCTGAGAGGAAAATCTTTAAACCCTGCGGTTAGTTCAATAGTTAAAATTACTATTGGACTGGCTACAACACTGTGGCTTGGCAGTTAGGAAGCAGTTTTACGTATTTAAGTTCTGGTGGAATATTAACTGGTGCTGGCATGCAAGAGGCAGATGGCTCATTTTCTAGGGATGAAGTAGAAAGCTAAATGTTACCCGAACTACCGGATCAAGTTGATGGTGAGGCATGCTGGAACACGATAAGGACCTTGGGGCTCCAAATGCTCAGTTGTTTCCTTTCAGGTGGTTTGAGTGGTCTTGTCTCGTTACCACAGCAGCAGCATGATTGATTGCAGAGAAACCACTGCAGGAGCAGGTCAACCAGTGTATCGTAAGGTTTCCTTGATCTGAGAGAGCGTGGTCTTGGTTGTAGGTTGTAGAAAAGTTTGGGATAGTGCAGTAGACTCTGTTTTGTGAATCTCCAGCTCGGTTAAAATCCTCCACGTTGTGGTGCTCCGGCATGACTGCAGCCACAGAAGGATGTCACCGGCCTCCCTGGGGCACAGACAGCAGTTAAGGAGAACTGGGAAGCCAGAAAGAAAGACCCCACTACAGTTGAGCGTGTCCAAGAGCTGGGAGAGGGCGTCTTCAGCTGCAGTGAACAAGGAGAATGGATGTACAGAAGAGGCTTTTGACTGGGCAAAGTTTTAGTCGGTGTTTTTGATTGTGTTCCCAATGCTGAAATCCAAGTTGGCTGGTAAAAAATGCCCACCCCTTTTCTGAAATATGCGCCCAGTTCTACCTCTCTCAAAGCAGCGCTTGGGAGGGATGGCACACACGTGGTGTGGCGTGAGCCAGTAATGGGATCCTGGGAAGTTCCCCTTTGGGGCTGTGTCTGCTTGTCCTCCCCAGGAACGGCTTGTTCCTAGCACAGCCTCCGTGACAACGTGCAGCTCTGCTG
>NW_009714319.1:4163-37645 GCF_000703405.1 Apaloderma vittatum | reverse complement strand
TTCCTGGGGTGTACTGTGGCTCGACAACTTTCTTTTTCTAGGATCTTGCTGCAACAATGTGGAATGAATCCAGTGACCATCAACCATCCAGGCCCATGGCTGGGCAGTTGTTTCTGTTGTGTCTCAGAAGTGCATTACCTTTACGGGTCTTTGCCTAAAAGTACTTGCAGTGTGAGGGTGCTTACCCAAGTCCATGTGTCACCCCAGGAGTCAGATCCCCTCAGTGAGCAACGCGGTGATGGGCTGCCATCCTGCCATCTGACAATATCACAACCATAACCAACCTCATCCTCTTTCTTATCAGATCTGTGCCCTGGTACTGTGCATGCTCCCCACGTGACTTTCCTTCAGTGCTTATCATTTCAGAAGTTCTTAAAATGACCCAGTGCCACGTAATTCGAGTGGAGCTGCGATTTGGAGGTTAATGGAGGAGTTTCACACACAGGATAGTAAAAATGAACATCGATAGATGCGTCTCTAACTTGTGAAGAGTTAGCAATGAGTGAACTTGTTTGAAGGCATCAGGTTCTATCCCAACTCCCATGGATGGCCTTTAAGCACTTAAAACCCAGGTACATCTCTGAACCTTACAGGAAGTGTTTCAGTGGCTCTGTTGTGGAGTAGTTGTGGTAGAGGGATAAAATTACATTGCTTGTATCTGGAAATCAAGACTAGCAAGTGACTCTAGTTAGCTCAGGGCTGAGGTGTCATGTTTAGCTCATCCCTGTAATTCCTTACAGTGTTTTCAGAACTGAAGCCAGGCCCTATTTTTCAAAAAAAAACCCATTGATTTTTGTGCTGAAACTGAAACCTGGGCATCAGGGAGATCTGACGGGGGAAACCAAATCTCCACAGCCACTTGCTTGTGACTTGTCAAGAGTCAAAGCAAGACAGGACCTCTTCTGGCATGAGATGAGTAGCAGAGGCCTCTGTAGCTTGCGTGGCAAACAGACTTGGACTGTCCCAGGGGTCTGCCGTGTTTCTGGAAGTCTTGTGTTGGATGCTTTGACCTGCAGGGTGGTGGTGTTGGACAGGTCTGCATGGGTGAATTCCTATTCCGTGATGAGGAATCATCCCCTTCTCAGTTGCTGCTGGGATGCAAAGGGGCCATGTCCTGTGCAAAGGAAAGAGTTGACTCACCACAATGCAAGCATAACAGCTAAAAGTGAACAAAGTAACTGGATTCTGCCTTTGGCTATGGAGATATCAGGAATTCTTCTAGGTGCAGTCCTGGGAAAAAGGCACTGCAGCCCATCTCTTATCAGGGAACTACTGCTAAATGAGGAAAAGCTGACAGCAAATATTTATTCTCAGATCAATTCTGTTTAAAGTGCAATGTTCGTAGCAGAGCTTGGATACAGGAAGGTCAGGTATGGGATCAAGGCTACGTTTATATAAAGACGGGAATATGCACTGGAAACGCTTGCTTAGGGAAAGGACCAGAGGATTTTCAAAGTCACACGATGAGGATCTTAATTTTTGTCCTCGCGCTGGATGTTTTCTTGTGTTCGGGTAAGTTGCTCAGAATGGAACCATGTCTTCTTTCTTATGGTTTGGGGAGGAAAAGTAGAAAACTACAACGAAATTCTCTGTGCCTCCCCCTCAGGGTTTCCAGTGTATGACTATGAACTTCCGATCACCGAAGAGGCTCTCAATGCTTCCATTGCCAGGGTCAATGCTCAGTCATGGGGGAACAACCTGTATGGTGTTGTCAGGAGCCACGTCACAGGAGTAAGTGTGCAGACAACAGAGATCCTTTACCTGAAACATGCTTTGCTGTGGTGGAAGACTCTTTTTCACCCAACCCTGAAAACCCAGTGCCACGTTGGAATTAGTTGGAATTTTGTTTTGCTGCTAGGAAGAGGGGTGGGTTTGGGGTATTGTCTGAAGTTATGGCTATAGCAACCTAAATATTCTGTGTATGTTGGTTTGTAAGTAAAAATATGAGTTTGAATTTTTCATCCCTAGGATAGAAATCTTTGAGGGTTGTCTTGTAAGATTTTATTCAAAACTGATGTTTTTAAATACCCCCAGCTAACTGCTTTGCTTTGGCCAGAACATGGCTTGTGTGAAGGTCTCAGCTGAGTGTTCACACTGCTAATTAAATGCCACCACAAACACATTAAGGATTCTTTCTCCATTCTGTATTTGTGTCATCTGTCTTCACATGCTAATTCTGGTTTAAATCTGCTAAATGCAGACAGGAAACCCGTATCTGTTTTAATTTGCATTGCTAAGATTTATATTAGATACCCAGAGTCAAGGAGTTAAAGCTTCCTAATTTTAAGTTAGCATGTCCATGTTTCTGAACATCCTCAGAACCATTCTGTTTCTGTAGATGGCATGTATCAATTCTTCTGCAAGAATGAATGACAAGATGACTTTTGGATTGATCTAGTTTGGAAAAAAAAACCCTGAACAAAATACAAACTTGAAAGCAGTGGGGATTTGCTGTTTATTGTTTTTTTTTGGGAGGTGTGTGTGGTTGTTGGGTTTTTTTGAGTCTCCCATCTTGACCTAAAACATCGATTAGACTGCGAGAAGAAAAGAAAATCCTAATGTGTCAACAAAAGCAACCAAACTCTCTGAAGCTTGCAGTGTTGCGTGCACATTGCACATTGAAGCATGTGAGCTGACAAGGCGCAACTCCATAAACTGCATTACTTCAACTGCTTCCAGCTGTATCATTTACTTTCCAAATCATGTATTTGCAATAGACTCCCCAGCAGTCTAGATATCGAAAAGAGAGCAGTTCACACCCTGGTTCCTGTGAGGGTAGCATGCAGGGGTAATGCTGTGCTTATCTACCTTTGACAGGTATAATCCCCTCATCTGACTAAGAAGTAGGAGGATCCTGAAATGGCTGTGGAGTTTCAACGGAAACCCCCATGGAAAGTTGTTTCATGTTGCTGTTACCAAATTTGCCTAGGAGATAACTCCTGAGCACAATGAAACAGTCTTTCCTGCACGTTGTAATCTGCTCTAAATTGGGCACTGACCCATAATGCCAGTAACATCTTGCTTCTGCTTGACAGAGAAGCCAGGTTGCCATGTAGTGGGCACAAAAGAATGACAGACACTAATTACACGTTGTGTTGGCCTTCCTCTTACCAGGTTGACATGTGGAACAGAGATGCCTATCAGCTAGAGCTGCAGTTCAGCATCCGTGAGACTGTGTGCAGGAAGGCTTCAGGGAGAGACCCATTCACATGTGACTTCAAAATTGGGCCTTTCGTGGTAAGTGCCTCTGGGCTGAATCTGAACCCCCCCCAGGCCCATGTAGGATGTTGTCAGGACATGATGAACCACAACTGGTGCTGAAGAACGACAAACGAAACTGAACGCAAACCAAATGCAACCTGCAGCATGGAGTGGGTGTTAGGTGGGAAGGGTCAGTGCTGGGAAACTGTCTGCCTGGTCAGGGGGGAATACAGCAGCTGCTGTGAGCTGAAAAGAGGATGCATAGCTTGGAGCAGCATGTGGTGAAAGTGTCTGTGTGCTTTGGGACTGAATCCTGGGAGGGAGGTGTGGCTTCTTTTCTAAGATAAGAGGGTAGAAAAGCTGACGTTTGACCTGCTTTTGTCTGTCACGCATCTAGGCACTATATAAAGGCTTATCTTCCTGCACAGCACAGATTCCCACTCTGTGCTGACAGTGCTGATCTATTTTTCAGATTTTCAACTCTGTTTCAGATTTTCAGCTCTGTTTTCTGTCTCAAATGAATGGATTAGGGTCCTGATAGAGCTCTTGCTCTGCTCTGATTCTTGGATGACCAGCTTTGGTGTAAATACATCATCTTTGAGTCTAGACTTCTCTGACCACAGTTGTTTTTTTGCCAAAACATGTCCCCCATTACAAGCCTCTCAGCTGTTGTGTCATAACTGCTCGCACAAGTCTTACAAAGCACGTGGAGTAGCTCTTGAGTCCCTGCGAGCAATGATGCCATACTGTGTGTCAGACTTCCACAGAGATTATCTCTGCTTCTTTGTGCTGCTCCAAGATGAGCTCTTCTCGCCTCCTTTTCCTCTGTGAATGGCTGCCAAACTATCTGTCCTTCCAGGGTGCAGTCTTTAGGGAAGCTGAGGGGTTCTGGGAAGGCATTGAACAGATGGTGCTTTGCTCAGAGCTTATGAATTGTGCTACCACCTCAGGAGGCAGTTTACCCCATGGAGAGGAGGATTAATGTCTCTTCAAGTCTTGCTACTCTGGAGCTAAGCAGCTTGTGTGAGTGTGTAGGTGGGACAACATGGAACTGATGGTTGTTGCTAGGTTTTCTTGAAAGATGCAAGGGATGGCTGCTGCGAAGTTATCACTATATCCTAAACCAATGCCATCCCTCTTCTTTACCTCTTGGGCAATAAGGTATGGAAGATGGCATAAGGATCTCTGTTTTCCAAACCCGAGTGGAAAGTTTTGCTGGAACTTCTGTCAAATCATGGAGACAGCTTCTTTAAGGGAGGTTTAACTTCCAGAGCTGGAGCTGCCATCAGCATAGCCCTGCGCAGCTCTTCTGTTTGTGATTGGCTATACCAGAGCCATGAAATAAGGGTTTGGAGATTTTCTTCCACCTCTAGCAGGCTCAAAACTTCATACAGCTAATACACAATAACTTACATATTAGCAAGTGGGGCAGTAACTTATGTGTAGTCATATGCTGTCAGAATATATTGGCCTGGCCACAGTCTGCTCTAGTAATTTGTTAGGTGTATAGTCTTGCTTGAGTTTCTTCCTTTTGGAATTTGATTTTAAAATCCGTGTACAGGTTCTCTACCCACAGTGAAACTCCCACGAGAGGGTTTGCGCAGTAACTTGCTCTACGTGACTTGCCGTATTTTGATTTGTTACAGGCAACCGCTTTCTGCAGAAGTGTTGTGGAAGTCTCCAATGAGCTGATCTCGAACGTTCGCGTGCAGTGCCGTCGTGGCACATTCAGCTCTGAATCGATGAGCAGCGAGGAGGTAAGAAAGGGAAAAAACCGATCTTTTGCTGCCTGGGAGAGCGAAAATTCTGCTCCTTCTCTTCTAAGGAGAAGTCAGGGGTGTGGGGGTGTGGGGGTGTGAGCTGCTACTGCTGTTGCAGTTTGAGCTTTTGATCAGAAAACTGTGGTTTCAGAGCCAGCTGTCTCCGGTAATGCTTCACTTTCCATCAGCCGAGAGGTTTGACCTTGCTTGCTGGATGCCTGAGGAGAACGTGAATCTCTGCAGCAGTCTGGCATATCCACCAGCTCCAACACTTTTCTTGTTGATGTATAGAAAATATGCCTGGAGAACAGTGATTGCCACGTCTTAGATACTGATGACCCTGGCTCTGTTACCCAATGCAGCTCGCAGCTGAGCGTGTAATCACAGTATAGCCGAAGAACATTTGCTCTGCTGAGATCTGTGTTCCCTGTCTGCGTTCTTATGTGTTTTTTAAGGTATGATTAAATGCCAGCCTAACCTCTGAATTCCCGTTAGCCACTTTCGAATCGTGCCAGCGTCAGCGTCCACTTTTTCCATGAACTGACACTTGAACCTGGGTGCCTGCACTTATGACAAAGAATCTAAAGTGTGTGCTGTGCTGGAGGGTTATATGCAGGGAACACAGATGGTTTAACAAGCAAGGTGCCAGAGGATACGGACAGCTTTTAATTTTTGGAAAGTACAAGTGACTAAATGAATAATGAAGGATTCTCTGTCACCTTCTCTTGTTTAGAATCACCAAATTAGCTGGTAATTTATTTTTTTTTATTTTATTTTTTTTGTTCAGAATCTCTATTCAGAGTTAGCTAATGAATGCACAACACAAAGTCTTTATTTGCAGAGCAGAAAGACTGCCTGTGAAGTACTGAAATATGGAACATAGTCTTGGATGTTCAGTCTGTCCTCTGTGGGTTAAGCATAACTCTTGTTTAATAGGGCACTCAGTATAAACACTTGCTTTTACAAGCAAGCATCTTCCTGAAAATCTTCTTTAACTATCACTTAAAATGCAGTACTGCTGCCAACATTCCTTCTGGGGAATATATTTCCTGCAATGTTAATGAGGAATAAATGCCAAAGGGAATTATTGCACATGAAGAGGAAAGTATTTCCTTCTGTGGATGGCTGCAGCAAGCGCACCGGAGTTCTTGCTCTAGAGCTGTAATTCAGTTCAAGGCATCTCAACCTGGCTGTGATGGTGTGATGGAGCTGTGGTGGATGGTGTTGATGTACCTCCCATAGTGCTGATAATGTTTAGGTAGGAGAAAGAATTGTGATTATCTGAGGCTAGGAACATATTACTTGGCTAGAGACCAGCAAAAGAAGTGAGCTTTAGAAAGAGTAATTAGGGATAAATGAGTTAAAGAGATGCCCTCAGTGACTGCAACAGGCTAGCTCTGCTCTCCAGGCTCTGCTCTCCTGGCTGTACCTGCACTACAGGAAGGTCAGGTAAAGTATGAAGGGTGTTGACCTGAGAGTCTACCTGCAACTGCAGACTTCCTTAGCTTATCTACTTTGCAATAGTATCAGCAATAGTCTTGTTTTCAGAGAATAACGAAGTCTGGAATTACTTCAGGCATCACATAGTACCTGAGGATAGAGGGAGAGGTGGACTTCTTGACAGATGAACTTTTTAAAGAAATGTCTTTAATTTACAGATGATGTATATGCCGATAATAAACCCCAACAGGCGAGGCAGCGGTCGCAGAGAAGGTAAGCCATTTCTGCCATGCCAGACTGTCCTGGCTCATATTTGTCTTCTGGGTCATCTGTTTGGACCGTCTGAAGGTCATCTGTCTGAGGGAGAAGAAAATATGGAAGACCAGCAGTTTGCTCAGGTCACGGCATGTTCTTTTTTTAGAACATATCTTTGCTCCTGAAGCCTTCCCTTCAACGGGAGGAGGCGGCAGCCGTGGAGACTGGCAGAAACCCAGCTTTTTCAGATCTGACAAGACTGAATAATATCATTTGGGTGAGTATGATTCAAAGTGTAGCTTTTATGCACCCTAAGTCTGCAGGTTTTGTGGCAGGGTGGGCAAGTGATTGCTCAGAATAAAGGATGGGATAGGATAGGATGGGATAGGATAGGATAGGATAGGATAGGATAGGATAGGATAGGATATGGTGCTTTCAGTTGGAAGGGACCTTTAAAGGTGACCTAGTCCAAACCCCTTGGAGTGAGCAGGGACATCTTGAACTAGATCAGGTTGCTCAGAGCCCCATGAAGCCTGACCTTGAATGTCTCCAGGGATGGAGCGTCCACCACCTCTTTGGGCAACCTATGCCAGTGTTTCCCCACCCTCATAGTAAAGAGCTTCTTCCTAATGTCTAATCTAAATCTACCCTGCTCTTTCACTACATTCCCCAGCTTTCCTGTAGGCCCCTTCAGGTACTGGAAAGCAGCTATAAGATCTCCCCAGAGCCTTCTCTTCTCCAGCCTGTCCTTGTAGCAGAGGTGCTCCAGTCCTCTGCAGTGTATTGGCAAAGACACAGATGAGTTGTTGGGTGTCGCAGTCCTCCAGCAAGTCACCTGCCATCTTTGTGCTGGTGCTCTCTTCCTACTCATGGCTTGTGGTGTCTATTTATACAGCAGATTATTGGACAGATGGCTACGTCTTTGTGCTGAATCTAATGCAACAGGCCCTCAAGGCTGCATAGTTCAGGAAACAAAACATGAAAGTGGTGGTATATGGGGGAACCAGGATGCTTGGTTTACCCAGGGCAGGTGCTTGTTGCAGAGAAATTGTGAAGGAGATGTTTGGAGTCCAATTAGTGGGAACGATAATGAAAGGCACTCAAGATTCATTGCAGCTGGCGAGGTCTATCCTACAGAAACCACCCTTGCTGACGTACTTGTGAGGCTCCATGTGGGAGCAGCTCTGATTGCTGCCATCTTATGGAGATAATCTAAAGGGAAGTGGTTTAGAATGAGATTTGGCAACGCAGGATGGAGATAATTCTTTGGCACACTAAACAGTTTTAAAGTAGTTGGGAAAGGAAGAGGAAATTAGTTAGTATTATGTCTTCATGATGAAAACGTTTTCACACACTCTCTTGGGTACATATCATTAGCAGGTCTCTGTCCCTGTAGAGAGTGCCAGAACTGAATGCTCCATGTGTGTGGAGCTCAGTTTGAGCCTGCTGCTTTGGAAACAAGGCAGTTTTAGATGTCATTTAGCACTGATGACTCACCAAAAACTCACACATGTTACTCATAAGCATATCCATGGTAAACCTATCCATGCTGAGGGAGCCATACCCCCTTCTCTCCTAGAAACTAGATACAAAAGGAAAATCCAGTCATTCTGCTAGGTCAGGCCTTCATTTGCAAAAATGATTTCATTAAATCCATATGCTATTTTAGTTTATCCATGAGCCAGTAAAGGTGATAGGCTGTTTTGCTCACTGCCTTTCCTCTTACAGCAATCTTTCTAAGTGTCTTTCAGTTTCCTTCAGCATATTGCAGTGGCATTCTGGTGTGCACTCTGTGTCCTTCTGGTTACCTTTAGTCCAAGGAAATAGTGTGGAAAGACTGAGGCTTACTGAAGGGTAGAGGACTTTCTGTTCCAGAGAAGAGAGGGACAAATTTTGTAAATGCTCGACCATTGTTGGCGTCTGAGAATCAAACTGTCTCAGTCTGGCTTGGTGAATTTGGGCTGAACTTTCTTCAAGCAATCTTCCAGAAAATTTGTGGGGAAGGAGATCTGTGTGCTCAAAATGGGCAAAAATCCTTTTCTTTTCATTTGGAAAATGCTAGGTATCTTAAATTAATTCTTTGGCTCTCAGGAGGTGCTAACCTCATTAAGCAGTAATCACAAATGTTTTATGTTCCTGTATCTAATGTCTAACAAATCCTTAAACCAGAAACAAGCTGTAAAATCGTCTTGAAAGAGAACATGAAACAAATGGGAAGAAATTAATGGTTCTTGAAATCCTGTGCAGTCCGAGTTTTAATACCTTCTGCTTGCACGTGAAGATAGGTTGCAAGTGTCATTTATAGAGTTTCACACCAGTGTCCTAGGTTTTGGATGTCTCAGAGGCAGATACATCAGAAGATTAAGGAATATTTTCAAAACCCCTCAAAACTCCTTGTTTCTCGTTTTTATCAATTTGACTTACTATTAGCTGTAAAGTCTGGAGAGAAGTCTTGCTTCTCAATTTCACCTGTGTCCAGAATTAGAGAGTTTCATCTGTGGGTTTAATTTGGAGCCACAGGTATCAAAAATATTTCATGTGTTTGAAGCCATGGAAGAGTTATTCCTGGCTTTTTTTCCCTGTATTTTGGCACCTACGTGATCATGACTGGCGATATTGCAAGCCGTTCTGTCATGGCACTGTTTGGTGGGGCATGGGAAATACGTGCTGTGTTTTGAGATGGCAGGAGCTCAGCTGGCTTAGCTTGGCTAAGAATATTTTGGGGGATGCTGGAGAAACAGCAATCTAATAATAGACTTTGATCTCTCACTGAAAGAACCTGTTGTTGACAGGCAAAGCTAGACAAGTTCAGGTATGAAATCAAATGTGGGGTGGTTTTTTATGTGACAGTACGGATAACTGACTGCTGCAAAAATTACCACGACAGGTGCCCCTGACAGAGTTTTTCATGCTGGATTTTACATTTTCTGAACTGGATCTTCTTATCTTTTTGGCTACAGGGATTATTTTGGGGGCATCCTATGCCTGACTGTGCAAGAAGCTGGGCTAAATGATCTCACTGGTATTTTGTGGCTCTTTTTATTCATTAAAATGTGCTGAATATTCAAGAAGAAAAAAAAAAAGTGCAATTGTTATATAAGGTAGAACTTTTTCAAGTCTGCAGAACTCAGACCACCAGTCTGCTGGTGCCTGCAGGAGTTAGCAAATTGCATATGAAAGAACCACACCAGTGATTAATGAGTTTACTTCAGTGACAAATCCAAATCAGATTTTCTGGATTTATTTCCTGGCGCATCTCTGGAACTGGGGAGATGGTAGAATTCACGTCATGCCAGTCTTCCCATCAAACAGCTCAGGCACGTGAGCCAGTGGGAGGGCCAGCCACAGTACAACTGCTGATCAAAGGTTAACAACCTCAGCCTGCAGCAAGTGTTGAGGTCATTAGTTAGCTTGGCCTGCAAGGTGTGTGCAGAGCTTGGAGCCGTTTTGGTCATCACAGAGTCAGCAGAGGGCATGTCAGGAGGACAGTCAATCCCCTGTTGAAACTCTTGGGAAGGAGGGACTCCTGCTCTGAAAGGATGCCGGTGAGCATGCACACACACAACATTAAAGCGCGCATGGGTATAAGGAATTACGGGTTCCATTAAGCTGGAATCTGCTTAACAGTGTTTGTGACTCTGAATTGTGAAGAGGAGCCTAAAAAATGGCTCAAAGTCACTTAACGACTTGAATGCCAGAAAGCAAATTAAAAGGGCCTCGATGATCTGCTCTTCCAAAATCAACTGCCTAAGGCAGTTTTTCCTGTGCAGGGTGGAGTCCTACCTATGACTTATATCTGGAGCCTCACCAGAATGCTTCACTTCCTTCAACAGGAAAATTAAGCAGCAATCTCCTGCCTTTGCTTGCAATATACATGTAGATTGTGAATGCAGATTTTCTCTTACTGTCATTAATCACGCAAGGGAAGTTGGGTTTTTTTGACAGACAATCAAATTTTTTCTGCATCAAAACAAAGGGGCTGTGATTTCCAGTTTGAGTTTTCTAAATTTTTCTTTAAATGACTCTGGCTGAGTTCTCACCTGGCATAGCTTACTGCTGGTGGGCATGTGGTGATGGCAGTTGTTACAAGCTGATTAGCAGCCTTGCAGAAATGAATTGACTGGCATCCTTGAACATTAGGGTGGGGGTTTTTTCAGTGGAAGAATAAGTGGTGACATTAGGCCACTTCTCATACTCAAGGAATCCAGGTCTAACCTTCAGAGTGAATTGGATGCTTGTTTGTTTGACTGTCTTCTATGAAAATAATAATGGAGCTGGGTACATAATCCTCCTGGGGCATGGAAAGAAGAGCTTTTATCCCCAGTGTCCTCATTAAGAAGTTGCTTGATTTTAGTTCCAGTCTTGTATTCTCTTGGCTTCATATATTCTGTCTTTGTTTTTCCCCTCTCTGTTCACCCATCCCACTTTCTGCTGTTCTCAGAAAGCAGCTTATTGCATTCTAGGGAAAAAAAGCAAAGCATCAGAGGGACGGAAAATCCCTGCAGGATGGGATCTGTTGCATAGTGCATGAGCTCCATATTGGATCAGCTTTGAGAATGAGAGCTAGAGCAATTTATTGCTTAGGAGGAAAAGGCAAACTACTGCTATGTTCCTCCTGCCTTGGAGTCCGTGTCTGAAAGCCAAGTCCTTGGTGTCACCAGGCATCTGAGATCACATACTTTCATCTGTTCAGAGGTGAAGGACTGAAATTGAAACAGACCCAGGCAGCACCTTTCCTGATGCTCAGGTTGGACAGTGGCACAGGGATGAAGCAGAGGTGAGGAGAATTGCTGTGACAGTCTCTTGTGGCTCTTGTGATTCTCTGATGATTTTTGCCTCTTCTGGATCTGTTTTGAAGGATTAGACCCACTGCTGTGCTGAGGAAATTGTTCCTGCTTCTGTGGATGAAGAGCTTGGATGATTCCTTAGACTTCACTGTGTCTGTAAAGCCTGATTGCAAACCCCTTAATCTCATTCCTGGAGAAAGCTGACAGGACTTCACTGGAGGAGAACAGAAGGGGCTTTCAGCTGTCCTCCAGCCTAGTGCTAACTGGGGCATTTTGCAAGCACTAGAAATGAGCTTGTCAAATAATCATGCAGCTTGGGAAGGACCTCTGGAAGCCCAGCCCCAGCTCAAAGCAGGGCCAGGTTCATGAGGCCGTGTAGCTGGGGCTTGAATATCCTGGGATATTGATCCCTCATCCTCTCTAGGCTGCAGGTTCAGAGTCAGAGCACTCTTGGGGGCACATTTTTCCTTAAACTGAGATGGAATTTCTTATGTTCCCAGTTGTTCCTGTTTCTTTTCTTCTCTCTTGGTCCCCAGTGATGAACATGGCGGCTGGTCCTGCATCCCTCATCTCCAGGGCTGGGCAGGACCCAGGCGCTCCTGGACAAGCTGCTCTCAGAGGGCTGCTAAATCTATCACTACCACATGTGTGGACACTCCTTTCTGGCACACATCTATCCCTAACATTTTACTAAGAAAATCTGTCTTACAGAAAAATTTCTGGTTGCCATAGTGACAAACTTGCTGAAGATACAGTGTAGGCTACAGACTGCTGTAGAAGCAGTCACATGTCCTTTAGAAAAACACATCTCGAATTTCTTTTGCATATTGTAGGTCTTAATTCAGATACATTTCTTGGAAGAACATACATCAGCTTATAACCTCAACCATATCTGCTTTTGAGACCTCACAGTATGTGCTGATTTGTGTCCTGTGTTACTTATTTCACTGTTGTTAATTTTTCTAGGAGACTGGTTCTTTATTTTTCTTTTTTTTTTTTTACACTAATTAGCAGTTGATATGACATGTGCACATGTGAAGTGTTTTGCGTATGCACGTTTCTTTTTACAGATTCCTCATGGTGCGATTCTTATGTTAAACAAATTGATAAGCAACTCAGTGAAGCTGAATACATTTTTTCTGAGGCCACGGGTGTTTGGTTAGTTCTGTGAAGTACGAGACAAATTTTGAGCTATGACATTTCTACCTCCTCCCTTTTTTTAAAGTAGATTGGAAAATGAGAAGAACCAAGATTCAAAGATCCAGCATGGGAAGAAAAAACCTGATGCCAGGTTCCTAATCAAGAGCCTGACCCCTTTTTCATGAAAAAACTGTTCTTTAATGAAATGACGGACTTTCCCTAAACTCACTTTCTGCTGTAATGTGAAATGGCCAATGGATGAGCTCATGAGATGCTAATTGCATGCACTTGTCTGTCCATAGCTGCCTTCTGATGGGCTGGAATGCAGTGGGAGGACTGTCTCAGACATCTACCACAGCCGTGTCCACTATGTGTTGTACCATCTCATAACGATGCTATTAAAGGAGCATTACTCTTTCCGTTTGTTCTGCGTTGCTCTCTGGTTACTTGTAATTTTCTGTAATGCTTGTAGCAAACTATCGATTTATTCAAACTAATAAAGGCTTTTAATTCCTTTTTCTCTGGGGTGCAACAGGTGTGGACAAGGTGTCTTCTAAAAATCCAAAGACTTGAGTTTCAGCCCACCAGCAATCTAGCTTTGATGGGCACTTGACCACTAATGTGGGGAGCTGAGGGAAGCTAATGACAGTGGTTACTAATGGCTTTCGGAAGAAGGCCGGGCTAGAACAGACCTTTGCTGTGTTTCTCTCCTGGGAAACGGGTCTTTTCAGCCTTGTCTCTTTCTCTCCACTCGATGCAACAGAGCCCACCCTGCAGCCCTTTGGGAAGGGAAGGGTTACTGTGCAGGTTTGGTGCTTTGTTGTTTGTTTTTTAAGGCTTTACCATCAAGTTTGCACCTTGGTTATGGTCATGGTGTGGGCTGGTATTGGGGCTGTGCCTCTGTGCACACCTAGTTCATGTAGTGCAGATGTGACCCCACTGAACATACGCAAGTCATCTCTAAGGAGACAGAAGCAGCTGTTCCTAAGGAAGCTGGCATGCGTGCTGTGAAGGTACCGAAGAGGTGTTGTGTGTGCAGCTGGGGTAATGGCAAAGGTTTGTCCATGTGCTCGGTAGGTCATGCAGGCACCCGGATCAAGAGGGTTATAAGGACTAAGCAGCCCTGCGGTGCTGGGAGTCTCTCCTGACCGAGCTGCAGACCCTGCTTCAAACTGCACACCAGAGACTCCCCTTGCAGGTTTGATTCACCACACGTGACCTGATGCCGAGATCGCAATGAAATAGTTTTCCTCTTACTGAGCACCCTGTGAAGCATGGCTTTCCACCATTCCTGGCTACAAAAGAAAGAAACCAAGTGAGGAGTTTGCAGTTCTGGGACCAAATGTGTTTTTCTCCCTGTCTGTGTCTTTCCATCCTTGTTCCCAGCTCTCTTTCTCTGGTACAGGAGGGAAGACGCCTCTGGGGGACGTGCCCATTGCCTGAGCACTGGATATCCGGATAGGTGTTTTCTATCATGCTCATGATAGCTTTGTGCCAAACTGGATCAAAATAACAGGTGAATTTTCTGAGACAGAAACAGCCAAAGGAGTTGGGTATCTGGTGGAATACAACAGTGCCCGTTAGCGCTGAAGAAGTTTTTAAAACATGCAAATGTAACAAAGCTGTCTTCTTTAGGAAGAACTATCAGCCCTGCAGCAGCGAAGAGTAGAAGGAGGTGGAAGGTGCTGATGAGGTGTGGAGTAGAAGTCCAGCAGAGGAAGTTTTCCTTTCTTGTGGTGGTTTGCTTTGCCTGTGTCAACAGGACTGGGATCGTCACCCCTTCCTTTGCTGTGAATGCCCAGCTCCAGAGTCCTTGCATAACCTGTTTCTCTGCTGCAGCTGAGTAATTTTTGCTGAGCATCTTCTTCCTTAACAGGGGTGACTTCACACCTTTGTGTTGATTTTAGGTAGAACTATGACTCTTCATTTAAATGCTGGTAGAAAGAAACAGCTTAGCTGCTTTCTGAAACTCCTGAGCTCAAGTGATTGTGGCCTTTGTCTTCTCATGTAGACATAGTATGTCTTCCTGTCCTAAACAGAGGCACAGGTGAACAGAAGAACTTCTTGGGCTGTTCCTCTAAGACCTGAGGAAGGGTCTTAGATCCCGGAAGGGATGAGGTGGATTGACAAATGAGCCAGCTTTGTCTGTGCTTATACCCTTTCCAGTTTCACTGTTGCTTTTTCCTGTTCCCAACAGACAGTTCTCTTAGCCTAAAAGCAGTCATATTTTGCTGGCTGAGAGTAGTGGCAGGCCTCTGCATCAGTGGAAGAGGAGGGAAGCACGTTTGCTACGAAATCCTTATATCTGTATGTCAGGGAAAAGAGAAGACTACCGAGTTTGATGGTGGGTCTTCTAAGACCTGGAGAAGAAAACTTAAAGCTAAGGGCTGGCTGGCTGATGCTGAAATGATGGTCTGAGAGTGTCCCTTGCTCTCTCAGGTGCAGTGTGTTTGGGGAAATAACCATCTGTAAGCAAATAGAAGTGGAGCACCACTTTTCTTCAGGGATATACTTTCATCACTATTAATTTATCTTACCTACCGTCTGTGGAAATTTCAGTGGCACAGGTCTGTCCCCACAGTGATTTTCATCACTCACAGGATACACTGCCAGGACATTGCCACTGGCAACGCGTAGACATTTAGATTATTATGTATTCACAGTTATTGTTGGAGCTACAAAAAAACTTAATACTATTAAAAACTGAAAACTGGGGTTGCCTCTGACCTCCATATGTGACTCTTGTCTTCTGATCTCTTTGCATTGTTAACATGGCTGTCCCGTGGGCAAAAGCTTCATAAAAGGCAGGATTTTGCAGTCATGTCCCTTGGGAATAAAGGCAGGAGCTTGTCTGCAGGTCATATTGTAGCATGTGCATGGGCTGTTACATCTCTTTTTAACCGACATAATGAAAAGCCAGCCCTCTCCAGTATACGTGGGACACCTATATGCTAATCACATCTGCATTTCTCTAAAAAAAACCCTGAAGAAATCAGTTTTCATTTTTTTCTCCCCAGCCAAACAGATTACGGGTACTTTAAGGTCCTTGCTGCATGTATGCAAATACCTTCACACCTAGAAGTTGATGTGGATCTGCTGCGCAGATGTTTATCTGGCACTAGGGAGTAATATTCTCATCTGCATTACTCAAGTCTTCTGTGGTCTCAAATCGCTGACTCAAGCGCTTGTTGCTCCCACATACCAAGAGTAGTTGCTACAGCTGTTCCCTTCCAACTCCCATGTCTGAAATATCACAATTGCGTCCAGGAGCAAATCTCTCCTTACTGTGACTGAAGCCTGCAATCCTACCGGGGTCCTGATTCTGTTCATACGCAGCCACGTCCTCACACTTGTGGACTCCCAGCCTCTGAGCACACTGACGGGCTCCAAAACTGCCTGTCTCAGAGGGAGCAAGATCAGATGGAGAGCTTTATCACCACACCCTTTTTGCACTCCTACCCCGAGACACGTTTTTGACTCATTACCCGTTTGCATGCTGCGTTATCCACAGCCACCCTCCCCAAGTTATTACCTACAGTAGCTTTGCGAAGTGAGAACCAGGGGGTTTCTTAGAGCAAAGTACACTGAGGAGGAGGCACGCTTTTATGTATTCCAACCCAACGCGTTCTATGATTCTATTTAAAGGGATCACTAGTTTTGTTGTTGGATTTTGCTTGGAGACCGAAGATTTATGCAGCAGCAGGCATGGGGAGGGAGATTTGCCTACACCACTTAGAGATGCTACTTGCCATGGAAGGAATGTACAGAGTAGAAATTGTTTTATAGGCTTTGAGGTTGTTCAGAAACTCTGAGACAGCAAAAAAGGGAGCTGTGTCTGATGGGAGACAGCAAAACCATGGAGTATTAGACTGGGGCTTGCTCCATAGCGGGGATTTGTCACAGTTTGTTTGAGCCTTGCCTCAGCAGAAGGTAAAAATAAATCAGCCTCCTAATGCAGAGCATCTCTAACAGTTGTAGGATGAGGAAAGAAGTGAGGACAGGTTGATTTGGACTCACGCAATAATTTGGGGAATGAGTAGAAGCAACTGCAGCTACCTGTCGCGGCTGAGGCTGTGTCAGGAGATCCATCCTTGCACACAGGGAGCTAGTCCTATGCAGACCTCTGTCACCTCAGTTTTTCTCAGTGGAAGGTGGGAAACTGCTGATTTTTTACTCTCTATGAAACTGCATTCATGGCAGAATCAATCCTTTTATATGCATTTTCTATTTTTTTAACACTCTTTACGCTGATAGTGTCTGAGCAGGAATTCCCATGGTGTGATAGGGATGAAAGATAAAACCATACAGTGGTCTCGGAGAAAAACTGAGCTCAGTTCCCTTCAGTCAACACTTGAGGAAACATGGAGGTATTTGAGCTCCGGGGTGCAGCAGCATTTCATCTCCCAGCCCTTCTCTTTGCCATCATGTGATCATTGCTGCATGTAGTGCTTGACACTGGTGTGGTTTGTGCCACCGTGGGAAGCGTGCTGGTGCGTTGGTAGCCCCAGAACATTTCTTTTCGCTTGGGCTAGCTGGGAATGGGTAGAATTACCAGCAGCTAAGAGGGGTTCAGTGCTCCATGAAACTAGTCTTGAGAAATTTCTCAAAGGGCAGAGATCACCTCGAGCGAAAGCCAGATGATGGAGCCTAGCCCATGTTAGAAAGAAGGTTGTTGCTCATCCTGAAGGAATGTGGAGATTTCCTGGCATACACCCTCCTGTAAGCAATCTAATCGCAGGTTGGAGACAAACTGAACTGACCCCTGGATGATCTCTCTGAAATGAAGGATGGGCCTTAATTGCCAAGCCCGAGACCTGATTCAGAGTAATGAGATGTTGGGATCAGGACCTGAGCGCTTTCCAATCTTGACTCGGCTGTAGAATGCGCAAGCGTCAGTGTTCTGCACGTGCAAGTTCAACATGGAGGCTTGGGAGGGTTTAAGGAGACACATCGATGCTGTGGACAGAGGACATCCCTCATGGAAGAATTAGTGGCTAAGGCTGAGCATCAGTGTTACTGCCAGGGCTCTTCGTGAGTGCAGCTGCCCACTCCTGTGCCTGCTTCCCACTGGTCGCGATGCCCACTAGGTGTCAGAGTTGAATAAACGCAAAGCTGGCACAGGGAAGAGGGATCCTAGGTTTCGAATCGAATACTTCCGTTCTTTTTTTTTTTTTTTCCTCCTTCTGATTTCTGGCCTGCTGTGTAAATAAATGATCTCTGAGGAAGGAGGATCTGTTTGTTTAAATGGTGAAGAGAACAGGAGGAGGAGAAATGTCTGAGACAAAAAATTCTGCCCAGGTTAGAGTGTTTGTTTTGCATGTGGGAGCCCAGAGCTTAAATTCTGCTCCACACACAAAGATGGTTTTGCTTTTTACTCCTAGGGACAGTAGAGGTTTCTTTCTCCTGCATGACAAACTATCGTTTTTGTTAAAATAGCTTTTAATCAAATTTTCCAGCCATCCCTTGCCTTGGACTGTAGGCTGTAAGGTGCCTTCGGTAAGAGAAAAATCGAGAGAAATGCTGGTTGCAAAGAAGATTTTTTTTTTCATATTTGAAGTTTTCTACTTGTTCCCCTCACCCCTACTCTGAGCTCCCCTCTCTCCTCTTACTGAAGAGCTCAGCTCATTCACTGCAGCTGGTTAGCATTAGCAAGGGCATCATAATGGCTTTGAAGATTAAATGCACTAATTAATGCTTGCACAACCAGCAAGAAATTTGCCGCTGTCTGACACTTCACAGCTGCCACTGCCTTTTCTCCTTTGAGATCTTTTGCTGGCTTTAAAATTCTCTTTTTTCATTCTGTTCCCAGGCCAAATTGTTGCCTTAGTCTCATGGTGCAGTGAGGACCCTCTCTGCACCAGCGGATCTCTAGAACCTCAGACCAGTTTTCCTGAAGGAGTGTCTGCGCGTATTGCTCCTGGGGTTTGGTGATTCAGCCTTCTGAGCTGATATGGGATGTCCCTAGAAGTTCTCCCAGCTGATCTTGGCGAAGGTGACATGTTCTTGTAGTTTTCTTCCTGCAGCATTGGCAGATGAAGCTCATTCTCCTTGCTGATGTGCCTACATCCCTTGCTGGACAGTGGTCTCAGTTAAGGGTGGCCCACAACATCTCCCAGTGAAGGAAGCACTATGTTAAGGGACTTGTTGAATGTGCTTGTCCTGGTCTTAGCTGGTTCTTTTCTTCCCAGGACATGATGTTCCTTTCCCACCTATTCTGCATTTTTTTCATGCTGTCTCTGTGTCACTTTTTTGGTGTTACTACTTCCCAACTGAGCTGTAGGTCTGAATCTTTAGCAGCAGCAGCCAAATGAAACACTTTTCCTAGCATGAGGAAGAAGCAAAGCAGAAGTTACTCCTCTACTGAGAGGCTGTGATACTAACAGCATTAGGAAAACACTTTTATATCTTTTTTCCCCCCCAGTTTGTTGCTCTAGTCCTGTTCCACTCCTCGAGCACTAAAATGCTTGGGGACTTACCAGATTCACTGATCACAGAGTACCTACACACGTGCCTCTCCCCATCTGCCAGATACTGCTTGTGTTTCAGACTGATACTGAAGCCAGGTCCATCTGTGCGTATCTGCCTTGACTGTCAACAAGTGTAGCACTTGTTGCAAGGACCAGCATCTTCAATCCAGGTAACATCAGATGGCTGATAGTGCACTTGGCAATCCTCCATGTGGTGAAGGCTTCTGGAAAGGGGGTGATGATGTGTCGATGGGCATTGCTTATTCCCTGTGAAAAACAGGGAGTCTGTCCTAGAAACTCAGTGTTAGACCAGTGCTAGAAAGAGAATTTTAAAACACAGGCCTTAACTCTTTGAAGGAATTGAGGCTCCTGGAAGTGGTCTAGATGTTCATTGCAAATTAAGTCAGGGGGAGGTTAAGCTGGAAGAAACAGAGCCCAAGAAGGAAATTGGGATTTCTTGCTGGCCTTCAGAGACAAAACTGGCTTAGGGCATTAGCTATCTGTGACACTTGGAGTTGAAGCAGGAGACCACCAAGAAAACCGCAGAGCCTGGCAGGATCCCAGGGATTACAGGCCATGATTAATGAGAATTTAAAAAGAATCTTATGTGCTTTTGGAGAATGAATCTTTTTCTGAGTAGTGGGGAGGTGCTGCTGCTGGCTGAGCCTCCTGATCTGGAATGAATAATGGAGAAAAAAAATAACAGCCTCCTAAATCGAAGGCTGTTGATTTAACTGAAGAATAAAGCCCATAATCTCATCAAAAAGAGGTACTATGCAGAAGAATGGGGGCTGGAAACATTTAAACCTGGAAATTAAAGCAGTAAGCCTCATGTCCACACCAAGCATATGAATTGAAATTATCTTTAAAGTGTACCTGGAATATAGCAATATATAAAGTCATCAGTGCTGTTCTGCAGAGAAAAGCTCAGAAGCTTTTGGGGCGGATCAGGAAAGGAGGGGACTGATCTACACTTCCCAAAAGCCTTCTACAGACTTTCCTAAAGAGGATATTAGAGAAGTGAAATAGGCATAATACAAGGTGAAGAGGTGCCACAGTTAAAAACTGGCATGAACAAAATTACAAAGTGAGTGGATGGCGCTTAAGTGCAGCTGGTGCAGAGCTTGTTGGAGGCAACTTCTGAGACTATGGTGAAGAGTTTTGTTGATGCCCTTACAGGCACCATTTTTCTAGAAAAGGGCTACACAACCCCTGTGAGTTACTGGGATGGAGCAATGAAGGCCCAACATTTTTTTTCCGTGCATGTTTTAAAGGCCTTTAGTTTTTGGTTTTATCTGAATACTGAAGGGAGTCTTGTCTGACAGTGAGAAATCTCCATTAAACAGGTTTGCCAGGTGCTTTGTGAGATCTTAAAAGGTCTTTTCCAACCTTTAAGATTCTATGACCTAGGGGTGGGGAGAGGCACAGAAAACCCTAGGACACTCTCTGATGCAGGGACTACTAATGAATATTTTTACACTTTTCCTGCTTAGTGGGAATGTCTGGGGAAAGACCAGCAGTGAATGGCTGGGTGCTGCTGCTGTTTGCCTGCGGTTTAAAGAGTGTCAAAGGTTTAGTTCTTTCACTGAAAGAGGGTGAAACAAAAGCCTGACGCTGAAATATTAGGCCTTGCCTTTCTGCCCCAGTGACATGACTGAATCTTCTTTAAAATGACTATTCATTATGACTATTTTATAATGAAGTTACTGTTTTGTTGCTGTCTGCCGTTGCACACCAGTCTGTGTTCTGACTCTTCTGAATTTCTCATCCCTCTCTGGCTGAAACAACTCTGCAAAAAGTTTCCCTAAAAATGCTATATTTAGAACTTACTATTGAAAATGTTGCCTGGTCCCTCTGTGAACAAAAGCACAGATACTCAGCATGGTGCTCATGCCTGTCATCAGTTGACATTTGCGATGTTGGCTCTGCTTGGAGCAGAGGGCTGGAGTTCCACAGGGACGTGCTGGTAGGCTGGAGTCTGCCACGGTCGGAATGCAAATGCTGCTGGCGATGCAGGAGACTCCATGTGTTTTGTATTCGTATCCGTGCTCTGATGATACTGTGGGGCTCTGGGCTTGGTCTTGCAGGGGCTTCAAAACCACCGTGCCCAAGAGCCTGGCTTGTGGGAGCAGGGTGTCATCTCTGCAGTGCGCACCTCAGAGCAACCAGAGAAATTGCAAGAGTTCTGCCTGCGTTTTAAAAATTTGTTTGTTTAGAGTACTTGATGCTAGGGCTATTTATCTAAGGATAAGGCATCTGTGAGACCTGGTGTTAGTGCTTTTCCTTCTGATCCTGAGCACACTCGGATCTGCCACCCTTTACACAGCCCTGGTGGAAGGAAGCAGGCTTGTTCCCTGTCAGAGCCAAGGGCCAATTTGGCAAAAGAGGAAGTTTCTTAGGCTTGTGCCTCCTCTTTCCTTCTAGAGAGAAGGAAAAACAGATCTGTATTTGCATGGAAGAGCTGCTATTCCGTTCCCAACTACAGGGGAGCATGAAGGTTTTCTTTGCCCATATGTGTGATTTGCCAAGAGTGGGAAATTTACTCTTTAGCAGCCCGTGACATATGGCTGAGTTCAGTAAAGACTAAGCTGAAAGCCTTGCAAGCACTTTCTTATGTCCTTCTCCAAATGTCTTCTCTCTTACCTGCTGTCCCAGGGAGTTCAGAGTACAATGCGACTGCTGTGCTGCTGGTATCTTGAAAAGGTACCTCCCTTGCCCCTAATATGTTAAAAAAATACGGCAATTGCTTGTTAGAAAGTTGGTAAATGATGTTCTGAATGGCTGAGCCTGGTGTGGGCCAATGCTCTTTGCCAGTTTCCATTGCACTAATCCCAGTTAATGTAACCACAGGACAGGCGGTTGCTTGAAGACACTGTGAACAAATGCTTTGTGATTATTAGGGATCCGTAGATACTTGCTAGCATGGAGAGCTGCCCAATTTGAAGTTACTTGCTCCTTTGACTCTGCTCTTAGAGTAGAATTAAACAAGTCAGCCACCATCTGGTTCCAAGACACTGAATTTAGCAAAAACAATAATAGAAGTCTGGCTCCCCTCTTTTCTCCCCCGTTCATCCTGCTCTTCACTGATCAGAGACAGCCAGCCCAAATGTACAAGTAAAATATGAGCTGAAAACATGAAAGGCAAGGAGAAAAGGCAGCTCTGAAACTAGGTTAGAGATGAAACGAGCCTGAAATTTGGCAGCTGTTGGCAAGGCTGGGTGGCCCTGGGGAAACATCTCGGAATGATTGATGAAATAAATGATTAATGAAATGGTGTGATTAGCTTATCACGGGATTGCGTTACTATTTGGATCCCAAAGACAGAAACCATGTGTGTGTGAATGATGTAGGGGATGATGTAGAGGGCAAGAGCAGCATCTCACAGAAGGCAAGTAGATCCCTCAAGTCAACCTCATGTTGGCTCTGTTGCACCCTGCGGGGTCTGAAATATATCCCTCACTACCACCCTGTTCAGAGGATTGACTCATCATTTGGTGTCGGGATTTACCATCTGCACAGCTCTACTTTCTCAAAAAGAAGGCATTTCAAATTTCTGCATTGGTATTTGCTTTTACCTTCACTGCCATCCGCTGAACACCTGGGCAGTGCAGGACTTTTGGTGTATCAGGAATATTGGTTCCCCTGGGCTTTCAATGGGTTTCTGTATAGGGACAGTAGCAGCTTTGCGGGTTCAGATCTCATTCTGCTCTTTCCTGGCAGAAACTTCTCTCAGGAAAGCATGATGTTGGTGTGAAGTGTTCAAACAGCAGCTAATCTGTCATGCTGATAGTTGTGTCAGTGCAGTCTAAATAAGAGATCAATCTATGTTTACACCCCCTGCTAACTTCTTGGAGAGGGAAGATTTCAGAACTCAGAGAGTGGCTTGTGGGAACTCGTTGCATATATGCTGTTAGATTGATAGATCCAGACTTTGGAATGGAGTAACTATGCCCTCAAGGGTTTGGGTTTTTTGCCAGTTAAAAGCATGAAGACATCACTGTTGCTCAGGTCCAAATGTTTACAGTGCAAAATACAGCCAGTCAAACTCTTCTTCTTTAGGACTTAGGTTGAAGAACCAGTCTCTATGGGCCTATCACATAACTTCTTTATTTCCAGAACTGCAGACACATGTGTTGGCTTTCCGTGGCTACTTCCTACAGTGCAAGCTTTTAGCAAAAGCCACGCCAGGAAGATGCTGTTTCTCCCAGAAATTACAGCACCTTATGGTTATTTGATGCCAACTGGCTGAGATGGCTGGGGACTAAATATGTATGTGCGTGTACACTCATACTACATATATGCATATATAGATATAAATATGTTTTTAATACATAGAACATTTTCTTCCCCCTTCTCTCTCCAGTTCTTCAGCTGCCATTGATTAAGGAGACTGTCATATAGAAATCATACAGTATAGAAACGCCAGACTTCTTCACCTTTTCCTTTTTGACGTGAGTGACAAATTCAGCATGGCCTGGTAGCTGATGCGGGTTTCTGAGCAACACCAGCCTGCACTCTGTTCCTGCTTTTGCTGCCAAATAGAGAGGCAGCTAGCTTTGCAGCCCTGCATTGCCTCTAACAGCCACACTGGGAAAAACAGTTCTGTGTGAGGGTTGTTTATTTTCCCCAAGAGCAATAAACTTACATGGAACAGGTTGTCAAAGGACTAAAGGTTGGATTTTTAAGCAGTCTCGAATTTAGTCCTGGGTAGCTGTGCTGTAGAAATGGGGTATGCTCAGTCTTTCGTAACTGTTCAGGTGGAGAGCTTGTGGTGTTGGCTACTTGCTAGGCTAGATGTAAGCTCTGGTCTGACTTGGTGACAGGTTAAGAAAAAAAGAGATGTATTGCTGTGTGTCTGTCCTTTGTTCGTTCTTTTCTTCTTCATAACAGTGAGACTGCGTTTTGGGGAGTGCATGCTCCTTCAATGTCTTGGAGGGAGTTTTGGGCTGTGTGACATCACTGTTTAAATGCTGAGGTGGGTTTCAGGTACTCATTAATTTGGTGAGCACAGAGTCATGAGCCAGAGAATTTGGTTAACCTTCTGCAAGGCACTGACATCAGGAAATAAGGACCTCTTATGAAAGGATTAAGCTGTTACACAAGAGCCGTTCCTTTCCCTCGCACTTGCTGACAACAAGGCTGTTAGGGTGACTCCTTTACAAACTTTGAATAATTACCTATAACAGTTTGTCTCTGAGGAAACTTGCTCCAAGTCCCATGACGTGCTTTGGCTGTGTTATGGTTAAATGCCAGCGGGACACTGCGGCTATGCCTCTTTTTGGCTGAACATCAAGAGGCATGCATCCAAATGTCAAGGGTTTTTTCCATGTACACAATCTAAATCTTTTTTAAATGAGGGTATTAAAACAAGGAGGCAGAAATGAGATCTGTGCGATCACTCCATGTAGTCTATGCTGTCCTTGATGCTGCAGATGAGTTGTGAGGCTTCCTTTCATCCTCAGGAAAGCCAGACCTTGCAGGCTTTGCTTTGCTACAGAGATGTCCCTTGCTGAAATGACCAGGTAATTGCCTTCAGCTGACACCTCCAGGGCATGCAAAGCTACCAAGTGCTATGTCGTCATACCAAGTGCTGTGTCGTCAAGACCAACCATCTAATGCTGGATTGCTGCTGAGTAGGCTGGAAAGGTCTTGAGACCAAAGATGTCTAAGGTGTGTCATCATTGGGAGACAGAAAGAGAAAAAGCTATACAGAAACCACGTACACTGGTACCTTCTTGGATGGTACTGGTAGAGATTTTGTGACACAAAGAAGGCATCTTTCTTGTTGTCCTACAGGACTGCTTTCCTGTAAGGTTCTGAGAGCTAAGAAGCCTTAGGAGAAATGTCATCGCCTGGTTAGTTGCTCTCAGGCTTCTCTGCAACCTTACCCTGCTTTCTGCGAGGGCACAGCTTGCTGGCTTACAGAGAGTAACACTCAGCTGCTCTTCATGCTCTTTTCCCTGCTTGTCCTTCTTCTGTTCTGCCGGATATGACATGCACATCTCAGGGCATTGGGAATCCTGACAGTTTGGTTTCAGAAGCCAGGCTGTACTTGCAATTTGAGGTTTCTTTGAGTAAAGTAGTGGATGAAAGAAATATTTTTATAGGATATAAGAAGAAAATGGTGCAGAACAAAATGTCTTGCTGAAAGAGATTGACAGTGTGGTTTCATCAGCTGCTTGCTCTCACAATAACCATATACTTTTTTAACAAAAAAAAAACCACCACAAATTTTCCTAAGAGAAAGATCTCTTCAGTATGACATGCTGCACCGTATCTTCTCATGCCAAAAGTAGGTCTGCCTCTGAAAGCACGTTTTCTGATCAAAAGGTCCCTTTGTCTTCACATGTAGTGGGTTGACCTTGGCCAGCCACCAGATGCTCTCCAGATGCTCTCTCAATGCTACTCCTCGTCAGGACAGAGGGGAAAAAAATACAGTGGAAAAACTCAAGGGTCAAGATAAAGACAGGGAGATCATTTACCAGTTATTGTCATGGGCAAAACAGGCTTGCCTTGGAGGAAATTAATTTAATTTATTGCCAGTCAGGATAGATTTGGATAGTGAGAAACAAAGACAAACATTAGACCAACATGTTCTCCCCACCCTGCTTTTCCCAAGCTCGGCTTCACCCCCTTCATTCCTGACTCTTCTTGCGCCCCAAGGGATTGGGAATGGCTGTGGTCGGCCCACAACAGGTCTTCTCTGCCGCTCCTGCCTCCTCATAGTTTGTCCCTGCTCCAGCACTGGTCTTTATCACAGACTTTGTCCTTCGTGGTTAAACTTGCCTCTTTGTGGGCTTGCAGTTCCTTCAAGAAATACCGAACTGCTCTGCCTCGGGGACCTCCGTGGGCTGCCGTGTGGACATCTGCTCTCCAGGATCTGCAGGGAAATACCTGCTCTCCTGGTGCACCTCTTCCACCTCCTTGTTCTCTGGCCCTCACAGTCACAGGCCTGTTTCCCTATTCTTAAACATGTGTCCTGGTCCAAGAGCCCCCAGGCAGCAGCCGTGTGGGGCTTACCGAACTGCTCTGCCTCGGGGACCTCCGTGGGCTGCCGTGTGGACATCTGCTCTCCAGGATCTGCAGGGAAATACCTGCTCTCCTGGTGCACCTCTTCCACCTCCTTGTTCTCTGGCCCTCACAGTCACAGGCCTGTTTCCCTATTCTTAAACATGTGTCCTGGTCCAAGAGCCCCCAGGCAGCAGCCGTGTGGGGCTCCTGGCATGGGGGGCAATGACCATGGGGGGAGCAGCTGTGCCTGTGGGGAGGAGAGGGTGGGTCAGGTGACCCCAGGGGAGCAATCCCGGCGCTCCTGCCCGTGGGGCTCAGTACAAAAGGGCCTGAGCAGAGCCCTGGGGCCTGTGGTGCTGCTGGGCTGGGAGCATTGCCAGGGGCTGCGGCGCCTCTCCCCCCGTGCCGGGGGTTCCTGCCCCCAGTGTTCGGCTGCAGAGGAGCAGCGTGTGTCAGCACAGGTGGAAAAGGTACAGCTGGTTCTTTGGGCTGTCTTTGGGACTCTGGGCTCGGGTGCTCCCATCTGCTGCCGAGTCCAGTCTGGGACTTCTCTGCTCAAGGGCCTCGTTGCCATCTGGAAGGGGCGAGTTCTGTACTGACATATTAATTTGTTCCTTGTATATATCTGTTACATTCTTGTATATATCCATTTATAGTTCAATGTCTTCATTGCCTTAAATCATGACTGATTTAACTGGCACCCAATGTGGGGCCAGAACCAATTTCATATTTTCGTAAATTCATAGAATGGCCTAGGTTAGCTCAGTGGTTTGAGCACAGTGCTGACAACAGTGACAACACTGAGGTCACGGGTTCAATTCCTGCTCAGTCCCTGTGTGTTGTCTGGTCTAGTCGAGAGGTGGTGTCCCTGCCCATGATAGGGAGGTTGGATTAAATGATATCTAACGCCCCTTCATAACTTATTATTTGCAAATTTAATTTTTGTTAGGAAAAAAACCTAAACAGTTGTTAGTATGATTCTAAGTGAAATATTATCTTCTTAGAGAATTTGATTTACAGACAATTGTCACATTGCTGCCTAACTTGTCATATGTTATCATACTATCTAGGTCTTCTTAGGGTATGTTTACAAGTTTTTGGTCGGGGCGTTGGGCAAAGGGCATTGGGTTTCCATTGTGTTCAACACCACTGATCTATTCTGGAATAAGCTGGGTGGTGGCTCTACCTGAGCATCCTGGGCAGCATCTGCTAAATATTACTGCTGGTTATACTTTCAGTTTGTTCATGGGAATTTATAATTCTTTTTGAACAGCTGACTCTCTCAGAGTTTGGGAGTTCTGGAAATTGTTTTCCCTGTTTCAGTTTGCTAAATTAGGTTGATTATCACCAATATGTTGCAGGGGTGGTTTATTATTTGTATGCATAGGTGCAGGTGTGATGTAACGAGCAGCATCTGTTACCCCGGAGTTACCACCAGCTCTGCTGATGGGCTCAGCTGTGTCCAGTGGTGGATAAAGTCACACCCAGCATGCGCAGACTGCAATAATCACTTCAGTGTAAGGCTCCCCATTGCATCGCTGGTGGCCTCTCAGCCTTGCTGAAATGTTTTTGCACATAAGCTTGCATTGCTTTGTTGATCCAGGCAATGTGATTCTAGAATCGCAGTCTCTTCACCCAGCACCTTGTTGGTACTGGGCAGAGGAAGTAGAGTAGCTATAATAGCAGAGAAAACGGTCTGGGACAACAGGAGTTTGGATTGTGGGCAAAAGGAGTTTGTCCTTAGGGCCTTACTTTCCAAGTCCAATGCAGGAAACAATGTTGACCACCTCTTGTGAAATATTTGGGGTTCAATTGATAACTGTCCTAATTGAAAGAGTAGTGACATTGCCAAGTTATTTTAAATTCCTATTTCCCTCTTTGTCCTGGCTTTGCAATGTGGTGTTTAATAAATGCTTTATAATGCTGAGAATTAAAGGCAATTTAATAGGTTGTCACTTTGAGTTTATGTTATTTTAGCATTTGCCTAACTGTATTCATATTTTGGCACTTAACCCAAAGCCACTGCAGAAGTTCTAGCTTTCTGGCTCACCCAGCAACAGAAAGCGGGGTTGGGCGTAGATTGCAGGGGCTGATTTTCCTGTGAGGTGAGCAGGAATGTTCTCCATGCCAGTAAAAATAGACCGCTTCTAGTTCAGCCAGACTAGTGCATCTGAAGCAAACTCAAGTCTGTGGTCCTCCCACTTCTCTTCTTTCCTGGCAGCTACCACAGCAGTAACAGCTGCTTGTGGGCCTTAGCTGTACGAGCTGCTTCTTCAGTCCAGGCTGCCAAGATCTTGTTCCAGCACAGAGAAATCTGGGCCCAATTCATCATCCGTGTTAAATGCCCCCACGTCACATCATACCGAGTTGAGCTGAATGGTTCATTGAACGAAACCTCCGAGTCTCTGGAACTTGCCAGTACTTCAGCTGGGTATCTGGAGTGAAGAACCTTTTTATTCTCCTTCTGGTTTTGCTTTCCCTGATGAGCCGCCAGCCATGTTGTCTCAGGAAAATATGTTTTAAGAACACAGTCTGCACTCTCTTGGATGTAGACTTAGCTTTTTGTTTCAAAGGAGTTTTTTTGGCTATGCCAGTCAGAACTGGCCAAGGTTCCTTTTCCTAAAGACTTCTGAACATGTAGGGCAACCACAGTGCCCTGATGTAAAACCAGACAACAGAGAGCAAAACCCAGATGTGTGCAATACAATCTGCACGCTCCAAGTGTCTCGATTTGGACAAAGGCTTCAAAAGCCCTTAGGTAGCAAAATGCCAGTTTGAAATTACTTCTTGATGGTGTCTGGGTGAGGCAGCAGAGTGCTCAGTTTGACAGGAGTACTGCTGGAATAACGGGGAGGAGAATACCAGGAAAGCACTGGAAGCACGATGAACAGGGAGTTTTCATAGCCACACTCCAAAAGAAGATGAACTCCAACCAGGGATGCAGGTCTCTCTCACAGAGCTTGAGGTGCTTTCTGCCTGCCAGAAGATGAGAAAGGACCTTTGTTATGGAATGAATGTTGAGCTTCTGTTTCTGCAAATTTTCTTGTCTGCAATTGTCCCGAGATTGTGAGTTAGTTTCTATATCCCAGAGAAGAACTTCTTCCCCAAACCCCTGAGTACCTGGTTATGAACTCTAGAAGTATATATTGCTCTGTTTCCCTTTGTCATTCTTATCTCTTTTTAATGCTGCATTGCTATTGCTGTATCTAGCCTTATCTAGTCTATTGCTGTGGAGCTATGGATACTTTTCTTACTGTAAGGCAGATTCTTTAAATTCTTCTAGTTCATAGCTTATTTCTAGGAAACAGCAGATGTCTAGTCAGAAAAAACACCTATGATAGAGCCCATTTACCATCTTATTTTCTGAGAATTTTCCCACCTTTGGGGAAAAAAAGATCTAGGAGGCCTTCTATTTTTGGAAACACTTTAGTTTAATACTGACCTCAAAATATCTGACTGAGCCAATATCAGATTCAGTGCTCTTCAAGTAGTGTTTTGTTGATTTGGTTTTTTTATGATATGGAAACTTGACAGTTCTGCTTTGCACCAGCTGCGATAAAGGAGATTTGTGAGGAATTCTGTAAGAAAATGCTCCCTGCTAATGTGTTAGGAGGATGGCAACAGCTGCTGTGAACTGATAGTGCCCCTGAAGGCTCCTGGAGTTCAGACAGTGAGGGCAGAGTGAGATGAGAGAAGGTGAAGCCAGCGGCTAGAGGAATGTGGGGAATGAAAATGAATGAAGAATACCCTTTAGTCCTGCCAAATCTAAGTGTGAACACTCCGTATCACTGGTATCCAACTAAAAAGCAGAAATGCGTGAGCTAATACGATGCTGGAATTAATGCAGCTTGTGAGAATGCTGCTGATCCAGAGCTGCTCTCTGAGCAGGGATGGGAAGCAGGTGAAAGTTGGAGTGATATAGTTTCAGAAACAGCTCCCACTTATCTTTTGAGTGTGCTTGCAGAGCTTTTACTGAATTACAGAGTCTCCTGCCTTGCACATGCGTGTTTGCTGCTTTTCATGTTCTTTGATTTTAATTTATTCAGGCTGAATGGAATAGCAGCTTGTTAAAATGAGAAGCCTGTTAGAGAGTAAGACTTGGAAGGAGGGAGAGGAAGAGGACTGGTGGAGCTCCCATGGCTCCTTAAAATGGCTTTGATACTAACCTTGATACAAGACATGGCATGAAAATGGGGAGGTCCAGGCTGTTCTCCTGGAGCAATCGGTGCCCTTTCCGCGGCAGGAACCACTGCTGCTGCAGTGTTGCGACTTCTGCCCATCCTGAAAAGGTTCCCATTTCATTACCCTGAGAATGACTTAAGCAGACACTGAAATTTGACCCATGGCTCAGAAACGTGCTAAGTAGGTGAGCCTAAATGCATGTTTTTAACTGTCTCTGTGTTCGTCAGGGTTAAAAGCTGAATATTTGCTGCATGAAAGCAGAAATCTTGTTGATTGCTCGAGTCAAAATTGGAGTAAGAAAAACCTCTCTTCCTCTCATCCTTCCTTAATTGCCAGTGACAGGCCATAATTTTAACAGTGTGAACCCTGGCATCTACTGCTGCATTGCCAACCAGAGCTGCTAGAAGTTGCTTTCTCCAATATTTAGTTCTTGCCAGGCCATGACCTGAGAAGGGGTTTGCTGGGCTACATGTAGGGTGTCTCTAACCCTTTCGTAGGAGTGGCTGACCTTGGTCGCACGTGGGCTGTGGCTTCAGAGATGCTGTGGGAGCCCTGTGTTTGGAAAATTCTCACTTGCCCTCTTGGTGAGAGTCAGTGGCAGGTGGCCATAAGCATCAGTTGATGGTCTTCGACTGCCCAGTAACAGCTTCTCTTGTTTCCAGCCTTTTCACACCAAAAGTGTGCAGCAATGGATGGGTTTGAGTCTGACCTGGCACAGCCCCCAGAAGTTTCCCGCAGCAGTTAATTTTCTCCAAATTCTTTATAGTGTTCGCAGTCTGTTTAAATAGTGGTCACGTATCAAACTTTTGGGGGTGGAAGATAGAGGCTGCTGTAGATGTCACTTCAGTAAATAGCTGGGGCGGAGTTGAACTCGATGCATAAATGCTTCTAGAGCTATCAAGTATATACCTTTTCTGTCTTCAGCAACCTTCAGGGGTTTTCTGCCCCAAGATAAATTTTTGTCTTGTAGTATGACACCAAGCAAACCCACAAAATCCAAGTCATCACTCTTTGCTTTCAGTCCTATCCTGGTAAGGCCAATAGAAGAGGCTGTCAAGTGGGACAAAACATCACTTCCATCTACCAGTCCTTCAATGCCCTTCAGTGATGTTTGGAAGTAGGGGAAAGTACCCCCAGCCAGGGCCCTCTGTCCTCCTGGCAGGAGCCTTTCTATCAAGTCTTGAGATCATAAAGAGAGTGACCATGCATACTAAGTTCCTGGTACGTCCTGTTTCACCTATTAATTGGCCTGGTTTTCAGTGGTGTTTTTACTGCCCAGTTATGTACCGGTTAAAATTTACCTCTGCCAAACCTAACCTGTGTCCCTGTAGATAAAAAAATAAAAATGCTAGGGCTTTGGAATGCAAGTCAGTAATGCTGTTGTGGTATTAGAGATGCTGATTCCCATGGACAAACCCAACACCCTTCTGTGCTGACACTTCTGGTTTATGTCTGACTATGAAGAATGAGTCAAGCCAAGCTCTAAGGAGCTGTAATACCTATCATTACACTTGTCTGTAAATGGTGTTGAGGAGTGACTGTCAAATACTGTTACACTTACAGGCCCTGTTCCACTTCAGCTTTCTGAAGGTAAACCACTTTGTGTCACCCATAAACTCTCTATTTGGGGTTATATGATTGAATGTTGATGTATCAGGAAGTCACAGAAAAGTGGGGGGAAAAATCTACACTCAAGTTTTGTACTTCAAACTCGATGAGCAGTTCTAAAAATCAGGGTCAGCTTTGCTGCCTGTCACTTTTCAGTCACGGTGATGAAATGCCCTTGGACAGAGGTTGAGAAAGCTGACTTTGTATCAGTAATTGTGGGAATTCAGGTTCTGCAGAACCCAACTGTCTGGCAGCCTGCAGGGAATCTTGAAATCAACTTTAATATGCTAAGACTCCTTTAATATGAAAGGCTGTAAAATCCGCCTGCGACATCAGCAGTTTTTCCAAGAGGAACTTGGAAAGCAGGCAGGATGCTATATGCCCTTGTCACCTTTTGTAGGCTGTAATAAACCACAGAATGGTTTGGGTTGGAAGGGACCTTAAAGATCCATTTAGTTCTAACCCCCTTGCCGTGGGCAGGGACACCTCCCACTAGACCAGGTTGCTCAGAGCCTTGTCCAACCTGGCCTTGAACGCTCCACCTGGGCCTTGAACCCTTCCAGGGGGGGCCTGCCACAGCTTCTCTAGGTAACCTGTTCCTGTGTCTCACCACTCTCACAGTGAAGAATTTCTTCCTAATATCTAATCTAAATGCCAGTGGGAGTTGCGTGCTTAAGGTACAGGTGCCTAAAGAGCATTGAATAAAGTCAGCTCATGGTCTGCAAGCCTTTCCTATCTGAGAAAAGTACTTACTGAGTAGAAACCTCTGGAATACATGCCTAACTCCAGTCTTTGCAATTTTCAGCAAGATTTTTGAACGTCCTTATTCCTTCCTGTGGAGAAGCACACACGAACTCCAAGATGGTGGAAAACAGAATTCTCTTTATTGCAGGTAGACACACATATTTATACTTCTTAGCAAGAAGCACTATTTATGGATTACAAACAAGAGACCAGACTATGCAGCCAGGGTCGTTATTAGCTCATGTACTCACTCCTTCAATCACTCTCTTATCACACAGGGAGAACAGACTTTCCCAGGTCTGTTTTGATCACACTCTCCCATTCACTCCCAGGCACATCTTGTGTAGGAGAAGCCTCTTATCTGTCCATTCTCATGGACAAACTCCCAACATGAGCTCTACTCAGCTGGTCAGGCTCTTTTCATAATGAGCAAGCAAGAGTTATGTACTTGTTTAGAAAAGAGCTCAAGGACGAAACTCATTTTGCAACTAAGTGCTTCCAGCACAACTAACTGTAAAATGTATCCACATTTCCCCCTTTTTTGGCTTTTTTTTTTTTGTATCCCCATCAAAGTCATGAGATGTATTTTTCAGTTCTTTGGACTCCTCAGGCAGCACTTCAGTTGAGATCGTTAACTATAATGAAAAAGAACAGAACAAAACACTCCCCACAATAACGAATTCTATTAAACACAAGTTTAACACAGAAAACCACGTTTTGAGGTTTAACCAAGTCATTTCCTTGCTAGAAAGCATGCAGTATTTATCCCACTGTGTCGTTATGTTTTACTTGCTGCTCTGCCTGAGCACTGGACGGCTACCACGTGTGCATCTTCACCTACGGGCAGATGGACAGACGCAAGAACTACACCATGGAGGGCACTGAGG